>NC_047671.1:15252500-15360000 GCF_011762505.2 Arvicanthis niloticus
GATTAACTGGGCCTTGGGCTAACAAACCTGCAGACCGCCGCCATTTTTAACTACTTAGGTTAGGGAAAGAGAATCACAAGGCCCTGCTGTTCTTATTAGTTTTGGGCCTATTTTAAAATTTTAAAATTTTCTTTCCGTGCCTGAGTGGTTTGTGCAGTGAGTCTAAGACCTCAACAGTTTCATTTTCTTTAAATGTATTGTTTGCACAATGACCACTTAAAAAAAAATAAAAGTTGTGAAGGGCCCAGCCTAACATACAAACTCCATTTTACATTCAGACTCCATCTTATGTTAAACTAGTCCTTAGTATGAACTCAGTTACGAGAAAAACATCACAACTTGTTCCAGGAACCAAGACACCCCTAGCAACCACCACAACTCCTCTAACTAATAGCCACTCTACCACTAGGAGCAGCCAATCAGCTCTTAGGAGGAAAATACCTAATGTTCCAGACACCTCAAAATCGATTGCTTGGGCAAGCCGCTATTGTTCATACCAAGCTGAAATCATTATTAGCCAATAGAAATGCACTTAACTCTGACTTTCAAATGTTAACCAGTCAGGTAACTGTCAAACTGGAAAGCCCCTCATCCTGCTGAAACTATAATAAATAGACAAGGCTTTACTGATTCAGGGCCTTCCATACCCATCCATTGCACTGGAGAGGTTGGAGAGGTCCTAGCTCAAGCTTGAACAAAGACTCTTTGGTTTTGTATACAAGTTGAACTCCTGGTGGTCTCTGGTGATTTGTGGGGCCTGGGCATAACAGTTGGAAGAGTATGCATAAACATTTTGAAAATATATCAACGTGCTAAATGAAGTCTCATTGACTGTATCTTTATCACTTCTGTATTCCTAGCATTGAGCCTACTCCTCCCACAGTTAGCCTCTCACTATGAATGAGTGGACACCTGTTTCTGGGTGTTCTTGATGACTCAGTGCCTGTGCCTCCTGGTGCCACCACAACACCAATAGTCTTGAGCTTCCTGTTTTCAGCAGTGGGTTTCATCCAATGGTTACATTGTAGCATGTTGGTGCTCATTCATATTAACAAGCCCTTAAGGCACAAGGTGAATTCATTCTGATGAATTACATTTAAAATATTGGTGTCAGAATTACCAGATACTGGGGTATCTGGTAACCATAGGTTATCTGTAGTAACCATTCAGGGGTTGGGGTAGCATCCAAAAATAAACTGATGAAGGGTTTCAGGTACACAAAAAGGCGCCTAGGTGCAGCCAGCAGGATGAAATGGAAGGCAGACCCAAGGTGAGATCTAGGAGTGCGTCACGAGACACAAATCCACATCAAAATCATTTTGAGTTTAGAGTAATTTAATTAAACTACTATTCATTCCTGGTATTTTATGAGTGCAGATTCCATGATAGGGAAGTAGAACAGGGTCACTTGGGCAGGTGACACAACAAGAACTCAGGGTTCTGGTAGACATGTGAGCTGAAAAGAGGAAGCACACAGGCCAGCTAGACGAAACTGTCACCAGTTGTGAGGACAGGAATCAAGATTCAAGTACACTTAGACTAGAAGGAGCAACAAGGGTAAGTATTGGTGAGAAACAGCACTAGTGGTAGCCAGACCTAGGACCCCTATAGGGCCTGAGGTACAGAGACATGATGTCATGTAGCTCAGGCTGGCTTCAAACTCTCTCTTTAACTAAGCATCTGCCTCTAGCTCCCTGTTACAGGATATATGACTACACTATGAACCCTGAGATTGTGTTGTTTACTGGAGAAACCTGTTTCTAGATGTAGTGTGGCTCAGCCCTTCACACCCTTAGTACAAACCTTTAGCTCCAATGAAGGTAAAGCTAGTTTGTAGAAGCAAGCACCTAAGTTTGAAAGTGATGTCTAATCAAGTGGCAAAGTGACAACTCAGAGAAAGATTTGACAGGATAGGATAAGCCCAACTCTCATGAGGAGAGAGAGAAAAAGGAACCTACCTAAGAGAGAGAGCAGTCCAGTAAGAGAGGAGGAGGAAGAGGAGGAGGAGGAAGAGGAAGAGGAGGAAGAGGAAGAGGAAGAGGAGAAAGAGGAGGGGGAGGAGGAAGAGGAAGAAGAAGAGGAGAAAGAGGAGGGGGAGGAGGAAGAGGAAGAAGAAGAGGAGAAAGAGGAGGGGGAGGAGGAAGAGGAAGAAGAAGAGGAGAAAGAGGAGGGGGAGGAAGAGGAGGAGGAGGAGGAGGAGGAGGAGGAGGAGGAGGAGGAGGAGGAGGAGGAGGAGGCTGTTTTACCGGGAGAGTTTCACAGAGACAGGTTGCAGAGAGAGAACAAGCTAGACACAGGTGAAGACAGAACAAGCCAGAAAATGAGAAGGAATCAGAAAATTAGAACATATTGCCAAAGTTTGTAGGAAGCAAGCAGAGCAATTCAGAAGCCTAGAGAAGCCAGACTGATTCAGTCAGCTTGGAGAGGAGTTTGAGCTGGAACAGCTGAGTTGATCAGCCAGCCAGAGTTCAGAAAGAAAAGGTAAAGCTAGTTTGTAGAAGCAAGCACCTAAGTTTGAAAGTGATGTCTAATCGAGTGGCAAAGTGACACTTAGAAAGGGTGAGCTTATTCAGCAGCAACTCCCAATAAAACTAGAAACAGGCTTGTCATTGACCAAAATTCACACTGTTCGACAGAAATATAATACAAAATAGATACGTTATTAAAGTTTTTCTAGTAACTGTATTAGTTAAGTGAAAGACGTTAATTTTGATAATATATTTTATTTATCCAATATATCCAGAATATTATCTTTTCAATATGTGACTCCAAGCAATTTCATCACATAACCAGAGGTCAAAGCCAGGTGTGGCAAGCAACTACAATAATGGACACAGATTCTGGGATTTGTGAAGATCAAGGAAGGACTTTGCTACTCCAACAGATCAGGTTCTTATTTTAAAGAACAATGATTTCATCCAGGTTTGACTTTGGCCTATACTCACTCATTACTGTGTTGAACAAGTTATTGAATCTCCAAGTCTAGGTTTTCTCATCTGTCAAATAGAAAAAGAAACGTGCTGGTGGCCCCTCACAGTACTGTTTGTACTGCTTTCTCCTAAGGAAGTTTTGTTATCTGACACTTAAGACACCTGAGGAAAACCACGTGTGGCTTCTTTTGCCTCTGACTTTTGCTGGGCACAGTGTTCAGTAGGTCTGCTTCGGCCTTATCAGTATGTCTTTTTTCTATTCCTTGTTGGTTATGAACATAAATAATAGTCATCAACAAATAGCCTGGATCCCGAGCACGACATGAAGATACATGACCCTAAAGTGTTGCTCCTGTCCCTTGTGAAGTCATCTTGCAACCTTACAGCCCACAGCAGCTTCCAGACTACCTTTTTCCAGGTCCAGATTCTATAGTTCTTAGACCTAAAGAAGGAGGTCTGTGAGCAGACTGAAATGTGGCATATGTACTGTGGAGGGCAGTACAATTGTATTCTTAAATAGCCCGAATCTTTCTCCTTCAAGTTGCCGACACACCTATTATCTCCCTTTAACAGTTCAGGAAGTAAGCAGCAGGTGGATGGCATTTCTAATTCGGGGGAAACTCCCAGGGCCCCTGGATTTACTCCTGTATATTCTCTAGGGCTATACATCCAGTAGAGTTCCTGTCATAACTCTGATTACACATGGTAGAGTTTCTGGCTCGTAGAAACCAGTTTCTGCAGAAATAAAGGAACTCATATGCATGGATGAGAAGTGCCTGGATTGTCAGCAAAATGCATCCGATTACTTTCTTATGGGCTACCATTATCAGGCCATCCTAGGAGGCAGCTACGTGGCTTATTTCCAGTCTGTAGGGGCACTTTTGTTCAACACCAGTTAGCCAGCACAAGGACCATTCTATTATCACACACAGCATTCAAAGCCCAATTCTGTTTCCATAGACTATTTTCCCAGGGTTACACGACCAACTCAATGTCATACTGTTGAACCATAGGCAGTACAGATGGTGGAACTGCCTCCTGGCCCGGTGCCCTTCCAAAATACTCCCACACCCACAGCTCATAGCAAGGAGTCAGATCTCATTTGAGGAATGTTGAAGAAAAAACAAAAACACCAAGGTCCCAAGTGGTGATTGTAGCTGGAGGTTGCGGGAAAGGGTGTGGGTGTAATGGTAGCTAGATGAGCAACAACCTTGTCTTCCTCAAAACCCACTGCATCCCAGGTGTATCCCAGGTCAAGGAATTTCCAGCCAGGTCGGGCTCCACCAGGGGATTAAAAAAGTCCTACGTTTCCCTGCACAAACATCTTATACTTACTATGATCACCGCTTTGGGAGTAGGGCCCTTAAATTCCCTTGGAACAGTGCCAAATCGCTGGCTGTACATTTTCAAGTCTCTTTGGGATGGTGGCGACAGGAAACTAAGAAAGCCGGGTCGAGTCTACTTCCCAGACGCAGAGGCCGGTTGCCATGGTGCGCCACCCCGCCCCCGCGTGCTGCTAGAGTGAAGGTGGGCGGGCCAAGTGGAAGTAGTCCCTAGTCACTGGCCCATAAGATCAATCTATCATCAGCCCGCCCATCCACTGCCCAGCACAGGAGCCCTCCTTCCCTTTCCTCTTCTTCCCAGGCTCTTGCAGGAAGACAGATGGGGACTGGACCTAAAAACTTTTAACTGAAAGGGTCAAAACACAACTCAGTGTATTTTGCTAGTATAGCATGTATCAGACCTAAAAGTATGAGAAAGGTTATTGGACCTTTGAGGTTAAATTTTGTACTACCTCGAAATTAATCTTGATGGCGATAATAATCACATGGCAACCTTATACTTGTTTTTCTTTTCTTCTTTTTTTTTTTACAATTTGCAAATTATTTCCAGAAACAACCTTTGAGGTTGACAAAATTCTTACAGGGTTGAAGGAATTGAATTGAAGGTATTAGCTTTAGTTTGCAGTGAAGTTGATTAAAGCTCAAGAAGCCGAAGTGCTTTGTCGAGCCACGCAACCAGTAATATCTGTGAGCAAAATCTTCCTACTGCACTGAACAGAAAATGGGGCTCACACTTTGGACTAATCCAGAAAGAGGGCAGATCAGATATACCGGCATGGCAGTTGTCTGACTGGGCTGGACACAGTCTGAATGGAGGAATCCGCTTCGGATCCGAAGTCCAGATACTCAATTCTTGAGAATCAGGAGCCCAGGTAAAACTAGTAATACAGTCCAGGAAACTAGACGGTCTTCGGCATACACAGCATGAGAGTTGTAGTTCCCAGTAACAGTAAAATGGAGTTATACTGCTTGAGAGCCCATTGATTGCTACTGTGGTGCCCCTGTTAAATGGGCTGGGGTTGGGGGAGCAAGAACAGGAGGGGGGAAGGGCAGTAATAAGGCCAGTCACTGACAGATACTAAGTGCAATTCACATATGTTCACGTTTAAGGTTGGTTTTCTTCAAATTAATGTGCTTAATGATTTGCACCCCACCCACTTCAGATTTTCTATACGGTACAGCTCTAGATTGGGATTCCATTTCCTGAATTCCAGGTTCAGCTTTTCAGCCACAAAAGAAAGTCTTTCTTCTCTTAATAATAATTGCTTTTCTCTCCTATAATATTTCTTCTTTCAACTGCAGCTCAGTAAAATACTCAGTTTCATTTACTGCTAACAGTTTATGTAGCCTGAAACAAAAAAGAAAAAAAATTAAGAGGCTGTCTGGATTCCCAGACCATGTCCAGAGAGGCAGCTCCTTCATCCGAGTGCTCTCAGTGGTGGCCTTTGGGTGGGTGTTCCCTCACCCCCAGCACACCCTCTACAGAGGGCAAGAAATCCCTCCAGCAGGATATGTGAAAGACTCCAGAGACTAGGGTTGCATGTCCCACACCCTTCACCCTTGAGACTTGGGTCGCCACAGAGGTCTTGTTGCTGAGTCTGGGAAGGCCTAGGGAAGCTGACCCTTAGAGGCAGCCAGCTGCTTGCAGACAACATAGGCCCATCTTGAGCTCACACTGAAGAGCCATCAGCTGATGAGTCTGGTAGCACTAACTCTCCGTTTAGATGGCTTCGACACTCTCTGAAGAGTGGAACCAGATTTTCCATATCCTAGGAGTCTTTGCAGGCAGAGGCTCTGCCCCAGGGCAGCTGGCACCAGCTTTAAAATCTATCTAATGGTCTTCTCAGCCAGCCTAGGCCTGGAGGAGCCTTACAGACTGCATGGGGGCATGAGCAAGTATGGTGCCTCAGCCTGCAGTCACCCAAGGAAGCTGAGGGAAATAACACAACTGCCCACAATCTTGCCACCCACTATCCCACTTTCTCACAGTAGTCAACACTGTTGCCACCACCAAATATCCCCAAAGAAACACTAACATAAAAAACAAGAAGTAGAACGAGAAAATTTGTTTTAAAATAATTTTACAATAGAACACATTAGAAATAGAAATGATTAAGTTGTTTCCAACTTCTATACTATTTCAAAAAAAATTCAAAAAAGGACTGGCTTCTCCACAGTATACTCAATTCTATATTTTAGCAACAAAGTCCATAATAAACTGGAGATCTTTTTATCACTTATAATATATATTGATGTACTTTATAAAATTGTAATTCTGAATCTTAGTATTATATATATATATATATATACAGTGAGAACTATGGGCCAAGCTTTCAAAACTTGGATGAATGACACAAATACATCTGGGACCAGCAAGACTGTTATGGATGAGCTTGACATGATTTTTTTACTTGCTGGGACCATCATGAAATCCATGGTCTTCAGCTTTACATTTTCAGCAATGTAGTTTTGTTGTTATCCTCAGGTGAGAGTGGTGAGCCCTTGGGAGCTGAATCATGGCAGGGTGGCTTCCCACCATGTCACTTGACTAGACTATGCTCCCTGGGCTCCTTCCCCATGTAATTCCAATTAAGAACACCACAGAAACCCTGTGCTAGCAGAGGTGAAGCAGAGCAGGCTGGTCTTAACACTTGGAGGCTGATGCAGGGACGCCAGGCATGCTGTAGTTCATACAAGCTGTCATTAGTCTGCTGTCTCACCTTGCTATGGGGAAACAGCAAGTCCCACAGCCAGGCCTTCAGCTACTACAATTTCCCTGGGATCTTCCTTTAGCTTCTCTAGTCCTAGGCCAGATGCTCCTAAGGACACTAGCTTCTTCTGCAGGATACAAACATCATTGAAGCTGGAGGCAGTGAAACATTGCATGGGTTGCAGGCCATCTTCTTGAATTCCAACTCTCGTTCATGGGCTCCCATAGGTCCATCCACCTACCCTTCCTGACTCCTCCGTCCTGAATACTTTAGGTCCCAGCATCATATATAAACGACAGTCCTAGAGGCTGCTAAACCATCTCTGCAATTTACATAATGTAACACGTCTCTCCCAAAATGTCCTTAACACGAAAACACCAGCCTCTGTTGCAGTGGTTCTGATCTTGTGATTGTCCCCTAGTCAAACACACACAGTAGTCAGAATCTTCATTCACAAGTCAAATGCCAACCAAGCACATGTCCCTTAATACACCACTGTCAGAACTACAGGGACAAGTGGTGCGCTCTAGGGGTAAAGAGCAGTATGATTCCCTGACACAACTAGGCAAAGCAGGGCAAAGGCAGAGAACAAGGTGGCAGAGCTCTGTCTTCTGATTGGAAATAATGAGAGATCCATAACTGCATTCCCTAAGGTAGCAGAGCTGGGATGAAGCTAACACATGGGGCACACAGGACAAACATATGGCGAGGTACTCAGTCCTGGCCTGGAAAGCTGGCTAAGTAACAAACTGTACACTGTTTGGCATTTTAAGGATGGAAAATGAGGTAAGGCTGAGCCAAGACTGGTCCTTAAGCAGGACTCAGTGCATAAATTGACTCAGCCTCCTAACAAACCTTTGGGCTGAGGGCAGGAAACAAGCACAAAGGTCATGAGAAAGAAGAAGCTGCCAGCAAAAGAGGGGCCAGACTGACAGTTTAGTTCCAAGCACTGCTCGGCCTGAAGTGAGAGTGTCTGGGCCCAGCAAACTGTCGACCAGCATTAAGAAGAACACATTTAGGAACAGAGGGAGCCTATGCAGCATCCAGGGCCTAACAAGAAGGTGACCTGTCCACCCACAGCCTGGGCACTCCCTAATCCACAACAGAGGCAAGGTGTAACAGATACCTCTCTTACAGTGTTCACAGTGACCCAATGCTACTTTCAAAGTCACTAAAACTGTTATTATAATATACATTATTGCACAGAAGATTGCAGTTAACAGTCTAGTGGCTTAAAGTACAAAGCTTTTATAGCCTAGGTGTGTTTCTAGACTCTACCAACACTAGCTGTTTGATACTGGGAGAGTTCTCGCTGAATCTATTACCCACCTGCAAAAGTGCATGATATCAGTGTGCTCATAAGGACTACTGTGAGGGCTAAGTGTCTCTTGGCTCCACAGGGGAGCTGAGCAAACAGCTGTTCCTTTCCCTCCTTTATTCACACAGCATTGTAACTGCTATTTCCCTGAGACAATGTTCAGACACACTACCAGGTCACCCAGAAGCCACCGACAGGTGCTGCAGATGGCTTGTGTGAGCTGCTGTTTGTAGAGGCCTCAGCTTCAGCTACCCTTCCCTACCCTACCATCCAGCTTCTCAGCACTGAGGTCCTGGAGGAGCACGTTCTACCAGCCTTCTATCTTTCTCTTCCTCTCTTCCTCTCTTCCTCTCCGGCTTGCTTCCTCTGAGGTCCAAGGCCTGAGCAGGCCTGCTCCTTGTTGTGCTTGTAGGCTTTTCTCCTAGGGTGGATTCACACTCAAGCTCCGCAACCAGGCCAGGGCCCAGCCCCTGGAGAATCAGGGCCGTTTTTCATAAAGCCGGTCTGCAATATCACCTTCAGTCCTACAGTCAGCAGAAGCCTCCAGTCTACTGCATTTTAGCTTCAGGTTTTTTAAGGTCCTTGGACCTAGAGAAGAGGGAGCAGGTCTGTCTGTTCAATGAGGTTTGCTATGCACAAAACACAGCATCACAAAACCATTTTCTCCTATTCTATACGTCCATCCATTTCTCCTAATTTATCCTACAGTCACTTTTCTTTCTTCAATAGACTAGCAATGTAAACAGTATAGCACTTGTCTGTTAAGAGGTACTAATCTCATCTTCCAGAAAATCCTAAGCTTCCTGAGGGCAGGGGTCCTGTATCCCCCTCAGGGGTAAGGAGTCTCCAACTGTTCTCCATGAGGCAGGATCTCAGCCATCTCCACCTGCTATCTACAAGGCACACTACCAAGGTTTCTAGCTATAAACTATGTGTGGGAGCAAAGGGGTCCAGGTGCTAGGTCCAATCCTTGTTCTAACCTTGGGGTAATGTGGGGTGTCCTCCTCCCACCAGCACAATGGCAACTCTCCTCACTTCTGTTACTAGACTCACTAGGACAGGTCTACACAGTATCTGAAACCCAGCAGCAGAGGTTGCAGAGGCACAGCCCCCTCGACCCACAAAGGCTGCTCGGAGAAGTGGGGGAGACACTTGAGATCACAGAGCTAACTACAGACTTAGCTCGCACAGCCACGTCAAACACAGTCCCCTAACCAACTCCACTGCTTGGGCAAGTCAGTGTCATCTGTGTGATATAGACTCTTCCCATCATCAGGCACAGGGCATCTAGTAATGGGCTCTTAGGGTCTCCAAAGGCCTTCCAACCACAGTGATCTGAGTAAGAATGTAGGACAAGTCCAACCCTTCAAGGATTTTCTTAGAGAGGTTGGAACCAGCCTCACTTTATCTGTTTTCTTTCAAATCTCATCCTGGAGCATCAGTCTTGTACCTTCCCCAAGGAGAGCGCTTGCACGTGTACACATACACACACACATACACACACACACACACACACACACACACACACACACACACACACACACACAAACACTCCCTCCCTCCCTCCCTCCTTCCCTGCCTGCCTGCCTGCCTGTCTTACTGGTTGTACAGTGTAATGATTGCACATCTTCTGTCCCTCTGCACGAAATCAAATTGTTAATGCTAGATTCAAAACTCAGGGCATATCTGGCCAGCACCCAACCATAACCAACACCTAACTGTATGGGGCACACCTTGGCAACCAGGCTTCTGCATCCCGAAGGCGGGTTCCACCCAGGCTGAAAATCTCCGTGATCTGAGGAAGAATTAACATCATGGGTCAGTATAGTGGGAGGAAATAAGGCAAGGTCAGGATAGGGTTGGCGCATCCCCGGCACTGACCACTGGCGTGCCAACCCCTCCTATCTCCTCTGCTGGGGTTGATTCAGAAACATAATCTTTGTTCTCTTCTCCGAGCTCCTCAGGGCCGGGAGGCTCTTGTTTCACAAGTGGAAGGTCTGGGTCTACCACCTGGAATGAGAAAGGGCAGCAATTAGGACATGGCTGGCCTGAGGCAAGTTTTTTCTATCAGCTTTATGCAGACAGACCTTGCTTTTATCAATAAGAAATGCCACTTCCCTGCCTTTGAACCTTTCCCATTCCTCAACCATCTCCAGTCACCTGTGAGCTGGGTAAAATTAGTTTAGCTTCTGGAGAATAAGGCATCTGCTGGATGTGCTGGCTAATTCAACAGAATGGCTACCAACAGCACACCTATCACTCGCTTACTAGCCTCTTGTTAACACACCTCCTGTGTGGCACCAACAGGACACCATTATTGCCCTAACCTTGCTAGGGAAGCCAGACTGCAACGTGGAAGAAGTCAGGACGGTGGCTGCTGTCCACTCCTGTGGGGCATCCGCCTTCTCTTGCTTCACCTGGGGTAAGGCCACAGCCCAACTCAGGGCAGAGCACTGGGCCTCCTGCATAAGGGAGGATGGCAGCAGAATTGGTCTCAGCTCCATGGCCCAGGGCTAGGTGGAGCTGGGAAAGAGTGGGATGAGAGCCTTACCTGTACTGGGGCTTCTGTAGGTGGTGCAGCAGTGCCAGGCACCTGTATTGGGGCTTCTGTAGGTGGTGCAGCAGTGCCAGGCACCTGCACGAGACTACTGGTACCCTCTTGTAAAACTACAAGGTCTGTGTTAGGCTGGGGCAGTACAGAGCCTCTACCTGCTTGCCACTTTCTTGAATCTTGGACAGGGCCTGGTGGGGTTGTGAGCACAGCCAAAGGGGCCTTTAAGGGAGTACTCAGTTGGAGCTGTCGAGCAGACGCGGGCCTCTTTCGATGAGGAGGCTGTGGAGGCAATCCTGCTCCCGCCTCAGACCCTGACCCAGGACTGGGCAGCAGCCGCTTCTGTGAGAAAAAGATTGGGTGTTGTGGTCAGCTGGTGCCGTCTGAGCATCCATGCCCACCTTGCCCTATAGTGAGCCTGCTAACTTCCCATCAGGCCCAGCAGAGTCTGCTACTTTCCTGAGCTCTCACCACGGAACCTGCTACTCACTCTCCTGTAAGCAATGGCACTGCCAGCTGCACTTATTTACCCAAACACTGTGTCTGCTGATCCTCAACTTGAGTTACTAGAACACCCACCCATCTACCAGGCCTGCCCACCACTCTCAAGGACTGGGGGGGTGGGTCAGGTCCTGCCTAGCCCATGCACCTAACCCCTCCTGCCCCACCCACCATAGCAAACTGCAGGCACTGGCGCCAACGACACTTCTGGCGCTTCTGGTTGCTGCCCCCGAATTTGGGCTTGTCGCAGCAGAAGTCGCAGTGGCCACAGTCCATCCGCCGTAGGCAGGCTGTACAGGCCCCACACTTGCGGTTCTGCCGCTGGTTCGTGTAGGGCTGCTGGGGTGGAGGGAACGGTGGT
The DNA here is from genome assembly GCF_011762505.2 of Arvicanthis niloticus. NCBI lineage: Eukaryota > Metazoa > Chordata > Mammalia > Rodentia > Muridae > Arvicanthis > Arvicanthis niloticus. Next base: position 15,264,216 of record NC_047671.1, read on the forward strand.
ACCGTCACTAAGGGCCATCCTCAACACCCTCATGGAGGAGCTAGCTACACACCAGGCTCAGCCTAGCTCTCCTCAGCATCTACAACTTCAAAATGCTCCAATCACTGTGTCAGTTGGCCCCCAAGACCATCAGGACTGAGGCTACTCCATCACGTGCAATGCATTATAGCATCTGCTATCGAGACAATATCTCCAGACCTCACTTCCATCAGGACTCTTGCTGACTTTCCATGAGTTCTCATTCCTATGCCAGCTATGTTGACATACTCTATACAAGTGTTTCTCTACACCCTTGAGAGGGTCATCATTCAGCCCGCTTGTGCTGCACCAGCCATCGATGCTGGTTCGTCTGACAGGAAGCACTGTCACTGTGCTTCTAAGTCCTAATTCCTTCCCCGGTAAGTGCTGATCCCACCCTGGTCCTCACTATTACCCCCACTAGTTCCATTACAGCATCTGCTTCCTTGGGGTTAAAGAAGCAGCCGAAGAGTCTAGGCTTATCCAGGGAAGGTAGGGCCACTCACTAGCTCGTCCTCGTCTACACAGTAATAGATGAACTCAGCAGGTGATGTGGGTGCTACGTCGCTGATGTGCTGCAGAGGCAAATATGCTGGGGTCAGGGCAGGTTCTGAGTAAGTTTAGGGTTGTGCCTTCCCCCTGCCCACCAGGGCATTACCAGCTCTGTGGGCTCTGGGTGCTGTGATGCAGGATGTGGAGGAAGTGGCGGGGCTTGGGAGTGATGCTGAGAAGCTGCCTTCGAGCCTCTCTTACTATAGTCACGTTTACCCTAGAAGCCAAAATAACAGTTAAGGCTTGGTGGCACCAGGTAGACACTGGACCCAGGGAGCGCAGAAAGCATGCACTGAGTGGTCAGGCAGAGTGTGCAAGTCAGGCACTCACAGTGGGGGAAACCACAACGTGGGGAGGGCACTGCTGACATCCTTGAGGGTGGCCTCGGAAGCGGTGAGCAATGTGCTAGCAGAGAAAAGCAGGTAGGCAGAACCAAAGAGGTGAGCACGGGATAGAAAAGAAAATAAGACATGAGGCAGGAAAAGCTTGTCTGGGAAGAAGCAACAGCAGTGGTGGTGGTGAATTTAATAGCAGAATGAGCTCTGGTCCAGCCTTGGCTCTACCATCACCAGTCCCTTCCAGCCTGACTCACCCAAAAACAGCGCCGTTGCAAACACCTCCACTGGCGCTTGAGACCAGGGCGGGGAGAGCGAAGGCAGATGCGGCAATGGCCACAGTCCTCTTGGGTCTGACAACCCCGACACACACCACACCCTTGGCTCTGTGGGGAGGCCGGAGGTGTGACGTCTGGAGTCGGGGCTAAGAAGGCCAGGAACTAAGGTGAGCCTGGGCCCACCCCTTGTGATTGGACTCACCTTCTCCACAATCCGTAGGCAGCGTCTCTGCTCACACTTGCAGAAAAGCCCTGAGGCCACATCGTGGGGCAGCTGCAGGCAACAGGTGGAGCATGCCCCGCAGTCCTCTTTCACCAGGCAAGCTGTGCACTCCCCACAGCCAACTCGCTGTCAGAAACAGATGGGGAAGGTTAAAAGCCTTGCTCCAGGACCCCTGCTTGCACACCTACTATGCAAGTCTCTCATAAGCCTCCTTGCCATAGCTGATAAACTACTGACTAGCTTGCCAATACCAAGGCCACTCCAATGTCTCCTACAAGTGCTGTTAAATGCACCCTTGTGTCTACTGACAACACATTAATTCCCATTACTGGATCTACAAACAAACCAACAGCCAGGTCCCTGGATGTAAAAAAAAACAAAAACCGAGCGCATCAGTCCTAAACCCTCTGTCAGCCCTACCACCCCTGCTGCCCTGTGGACTCACAATAGTGTTCTTACCTTAAACAGTCTCTGCTCTCGGTTGAAGGCAACTCTCTGTGCTGGTGGAAGAAGGGAGAAAAATGGAAACCAGGAGTCAGACAAGTGGCTTTAGCTACTACATTAACCCTGACTTCTACTGTTTTACCTACGGCAACAGAGTGGGGCTCACAGGCTGATTCCAGATGTGCCAAACATCTCTAAAGTATAACTCCAGCTTAGCCCAGCACTGGTCTACAGGATGGCCTGTCTATTCCCTTTACCTCTGCAGTCTTTGCACAATGTCCTGAGTCTCTGCCTTTTGATACCATCATATGACAAGCGGATTCCACAATTCTCACAGAACCTAAAGTGAAAAGAGCAGGAGTAAGCACCTCCAATCCCAAGCCATGCCCACCTGACTCCTGTTAAGCCAACACTCACGCAGGTGCAGATGCAAGTGCAGATGCAGGTACAGATGCAGGTACAGACGCAGGTGCAAATGTAGGTACAGACACAGGTGCAGACACAAGTAATGAAGCTGGAGCAGTGGCAATAGCAGCCTTATTTTCCTTCCGTGGAGTTTCTTTCCTGACCTCACTTCTTTGTAGTCCAACCTGATGTTTCTTAGCCTTGGCTGGTTTAGAAGGTTTCTTTTTCTTCTTGCTGGGGACAGCCAAGGGATGGGTCTGAGGATGAAGACAAGAAGCATGTAGATTAATGTCTAGGTGTCATGTGACACAACTGCCCTAGCATGGGCACCAACATTGTCAAGTACCTTGGGAACAGGATGGCATAAGATGCCTTGTCTGAAGTCAAACAGGGTAAGATCGCATGCGGGGCCCAAGTATCGAGTCAGCTCAACTTTGCTTCGGATCTTTTCTCCTGTGGGGCTGAGAATGAACCAGAATGACTTGGCAGCAAGATGGAGCCAATGGCAAGCCACTCACACATCCTCACAGATCTGGTGAAATGCAGGAAGCAGTCTGGAGTCTGACTGTGGGCCCTACCCAAGTCCTACCCCAATATAAGTAACAGGGATAGAAAATGTGAGTATAAATGCCAGCATGTATACAAATGTTAACAATATAATTGTGAACCTCACTCTGATCTATAACATCATATATTCTATGGTAATCCCATAAAATCATAATACAGTGGAAAATTCTATTATCCGGCAATACTCTAACAATTTTAATGTCATAACAAAAACCATTATTTCGGCCTCTGTAATGGTGTTACTGTAAACAAGTCTAGTGCAATGCCTATGGCACATTGACATACAGTACACATTTGATTAATGATAATTACAATCACTAGTTTATGAACTTAGTATAATATTATCATTACAGTCCTACTTAAGAAAAATAAGAATGCACTGTGAAACTGCAATGTTACACTACTAGTAATCAAATATAATTAAATGTTTACTGCTTCTCTTAATTTCATAATTCTCTCTTGTGCTGGATTTAATCTCCTGGCTTTTGTTCATCATGGAGCAGTATGCTACAGTTTATTCATACAGTTATGTGGTACTTAATGATGCTTCCATCAATAACCAACTACATATACATGATGGTTCCGTAAGATTATGTTGTCTAATGATACCACTCATGTCCTAGTTTTATAATCTTATGATTTTCAGACAAAATCCATTAAATAACATGTTTCTCAGAATGTATCAGTACCACTAAGCAATGTATGACTATATGAATATTTAGCTTAGATGTACAGTATAGTAGTGTATGATACCACGTGGGTTGTATAAGTGCAATTACTGTATATTTCTCAGATTGTATTACTACTGGTAACTGTATACAGACACATAAATACGCCAGACATGGTGGCACATGCCTTTAATCCCAGTTCTTGGGAGGCACAGGCAAGGGGATGGATTTCTCCGAGTTCAAGGCCAGCCTGGGCTACATAGTCAACTCCAGGGCTCTGTTGAGATTCTGTCTCAGAAATAATTAAATACTAAAAACAAAGATACATAAATATACTTACAACATGTAACACTAGTGTTAAAAATTATACGAGTAAAAATCAATACAAAATACTAAGCCATATTAAGTAACATGTAAATATGTATTTTGTTTTTTGGAGGTCTCATTTTAACCCAGAGGCTTTGACACTCTCTATGTAGAGAAACATGACCTAGAACTTCTAATCCTCCTGTCTCAACCCTCCAAGTGCTAGACTTCAGGAATATAGCACCATGCTTAGTTTATGTAGTGCTGACAAACTCAAGGCTCTATGCACATTATTAACACTCTCAGTTAGCATATATATTGCATGCAAAAACGAGTGGTCATAAGAGTTTGTAGCAGAGATATTTTTAAAACATGAAAATGAAACTATATGCAAACAAGGCATAAGTATAGTTAATGCTGAGGGTTGATGCTCCAGGACTTTTCACTTCCGAATTGTGAGGTCAGGACACTTACTGAACTAATACGTGGTTATGCAAGCTCAGACAGACAGGGACCTGTCCTATACCTAGTGCAGCACACATGTTACTGGGCCTGCCCCCTTCATATCCTTCTATAGGAATTGGGATTCAGAGAAATGTCAAAAGCACAGTCTTATGGATTCTGATCCTACTGTGAGGAACGTTGTTATCACCAGCCCAGAAGTATCACATCTCCTACCAGCATCCACAAACCTAACAAACTGATTTACTAATCTGATGGATATACATATGTACATACACAATTACTTAGAAGTTTTGAAATTTTTATACAACCTCATATGTGAAAAAAGTTATAAACATAATGAAAACTGTATGAAATTTTATTACACTCTTCTAAGGAAATGGAAACTTAAATAAACAGGAAGAGTGTAAAAATTTTAATAGCTCCATCAATAATACCATGCTTATAAACCTCAATGTTGATATATTTACAGTCAATTCTCATTATATGTAATTATGTATTATAAAGTTGCTACAAACCCTGAAATTTTGAAACAAGGACCACTGTGCCTACAGGAGACGTAAGGATAGGTTCCAGCAAGCCTCTCACATTTTCAAGCAACTGATCAATAGTCCTGTTTTATGTGTCTCTGCTTAAAACCACTGTAACATTTGTTTTGTACTAATGACTCCGTGATTGTTAATGACTAAGAGCTCTGGCTTTAGAAGATGCTTTATCTAGGTTTGTCTGCTAATGTTTTGTCGTTTTTTTCTGAAGAGACCTGCTGTACAGAACCTAGACCATAAGTACAGTGTTTTTACACCATATCATCTTCTGAAACATACAAGCCAGGCAGCACCAGCTGAGATGGTTAAAATTCCCTAGTGATGGCTACTACGTCTTTGGCTTTCCTTAGAACAATGCTGGTCACGATGCTTTACTGGCCATTGGTTCAGTTTCACAGATTTAGCTGCCTTTACCAACTTCTCTGAAGCTTCATCAAGTTAATCCAGATGTTAATTTTTTGTTTGTTTGTTTGTTTGTTTTTAAACACAATCTCAATCATTTTACCATTGAAGACTTGGGAACCAGATGTTGGCCTGATAGCTCAGAGAGCGCAAAAACTGTTACCCACACACACAAAATCCCTTCTTCAAACTTCTACTTCCTGCGTATCTCTTTACCCACCTCCCGACTACCTCTTACTCTATAATTTTTTAATAATCTTATGTTCATTTCCTGTCGACTGGTTGCTTGTTCTGCCTCATGATCCTAAGGTTGGGCCATACCACAACTAGAAACAAGTTTTCCCCAGTAGATACAATCAATCTCAGGGTTCACAGTATGGCTTAATATCCTACAACAGTTTTTATTCTTTTCAGAGCAGCCTTACACACATCTCAGCAAGTTTCCTCGTCTCTTTCTGGATGGACTATTTCTGATTTTGAACACTGTAACTCAACTGGATAGCACTGCAATTCATGCATGGAAGAAGCTTATCTGACAAGGAGAAAAGGCAGTATTCTTGCACTCGGAACACTAGAAAAGACCTCACTTTATTTGGGAGTCATTTTAAACAACAAATTTGCTAGCAAAAATATGGCTCTAAATAGATGGTGGAAAGGATGGCCAGTTTACAAAACCAGAGAGAGAGTTCTTGTTCAACTTTGATTCCGAATACATGCACTAGACAATCCAAATCCTTAGCTGTTCCATGTATGTCTGTGAATAATTACAAATGCACTATGAACATTGACTTTAATCAAATAAACTTTATTAAGAATAGGTGATTAAGAAAACACAAAACTTTTAATAAGGACTATGTGAACAATTTTAACTCCATCCATAGATATAAACACACCCCTCTAGTCTAATTACTACCAAGGTACAACTCCACTGAATACTGTCCACAGCCCACCCGTTACCTCTGATAATAGATGTCTGAGCGTCCACAAGAGGCCCCTGACTTTCGAAAGGCCTCTCGGCGTTTCCAGCCAGGGCCCAGGGCTGGGCAGTCTTGCCAGGCCTCAGCCATAGATGCTTCAGGGACAGAACAGAAGCCTGCAAGATTGGGAGAAAGTAGAGTATGAGAAAAAGTGACAAAGTATTTCCAGGCCACAAAAGCCATGTGTTTCCTTCAATACTTACCCCAGACTAGCACAAGTATGTCCTTGTTACAGAAAATATCCCCAGTCTTTTACTTAACAGCCCCATCCCCCCGCCCTTAGTCCCTTAATTCTCTTGTCCTCGGGACCTTACTTCAGTGTTGGAACCACCCATTTAAACTTTCCTTGATCTGAGTTTCCAATGTCTTTCCGTGTTCTAGCTGCATTTATGTGTGTCAGAGTCCCCAACTCCTCCAGACACTGAATCAAACATTACCCACATTCTTTCCATTCCTCAGTGTCCCCCTTAAGTTTAAGAGGTCTCCCCAAAGCTTATTTTCCCCTCATTATTCTGACCCACAACTCCTCTCTAGTCCGTCTCAATCGCCTCTATTGCTCACACGTACAGGCAGTGTCAGCTACTCTTTCTCTTAACTGTATGTAGCATTCTCCACTTCTCTTATCATCTCGTGAAACTTCCTTGTTCCTCCACAGTGGCCTGCCACTCAATTTCTCAGTTTGTGTTCCAGGACAAGGCCATCCCTCCCAATCATCGGACATTCTCCTACTTCTTTTTGTCTGCCACGAGTCTCCAGGCCCTCGTTATTCTAACCCTGCTATTTCTCCCGTCTCGGGGCCCTATCTTCGCATTATCAGCTTTGGGCGCCCCATTGCTATCCTGTTAACACGAACGCCCAATGACTCTCTGAACGTTCTATCTCTCCTACTCCTCGCCATCCTAGTCCCAGAATCTCGACACCGCTGTCAGTGCCCTGAGCCACATTCCTTCCTTTCCTGCCTGTCCAGTTCCCCCAGTCCTCTCTCTCAACATGCAGAGGAAGCCATTCCTTCTCCTGACCGGAGGGCCCTCCGCGTCTCCCCGCTAGCGCTCGGAGCCTGCACAGCCTCCTCCTGAGATCTCGCCACTCCCACGGCTGTCTCACCAGCTTGACACCAGGCCCGTGGTGAGCTTCCTCCGCTCTAGGCCCGTGGACCCACGGGAAGGATCCGGCTTGCGCGACCCGCCCGTTCCACTCCTGCTCTTCTTCCTCCTCCACCGCAACCTCTTCCAAAACAGTAGCTTGTCGCCTCTGCGGCGGTTGGTTATTGCCGGAACCGGAAACCCAATGCTTGCCTTTGGGGCTCCGACTAGGACCAGCACCCGTGTGTGCAGCCTTTTCACGCGTCCCCTCACTGGGGAGGCTCCGCGCCTGCGTACTACGGCTTCACCGGGGCGCGCGGCTTCTCGGGAATGTGCTGCGCCTGCGCACTGACAACACCTGCAGCCCGCCAGGTCTCTGTTGCCTGTGCGCCTGCGCTCCTCGGTGCCCAGTCAAGGCAACATTGCCGGCTCCTCGGCTCCAAAGCCACTCCCAACGCAAGGGGGCGTGAGTGGCCTCGCTGGCTCGGCCCACTCTTGATTTCTGTCTCCACAAATAGCAGGAGCAGGAACACCAAGGTTATGCCTGTCCACTTCCTTTTCCAGGAGACTCTCCTCCTTTGTTCCTGTGACTACCTTCTTCAGGATTGATATGCGGTGTGCAAGCAAATATAATGAGGGCGCCAAGTGAGAGCTTGCCCATTCCTCAAAGGATCAATGGGAGAGAATGGTGAACTGACCAAGGTAATTTATTTTACTTTAAGCTGACTCCATTTAGTGTGCTTCAACCAACTGCTCCTTAACACTGCTGTGTTACATTGTTATAGAGTTGGGGAATTCGAGACTACTGGGAAAGACTACTCAATCAAATCCAATTAGCTGAATTTTATTAAGCTGACTGCACCCACCAGATCAAGATGAGGGACTGAGACCCAGGCTTAAAGGGAAGGGGAAGTTTTAACGGCAAAACCACACTTGGTTCATTTATGAGGAATCTGTAGCTATGTGAGGAAATGCCTTACTTCCACCTGGCACGCAACCATAAGCCTGTTTACAGAAGCCAGGACGAGCAATTAATCACTGCACGATAATCACACATCTCTGGGAAGTGGAAAAAGAGACTGAAAATTCCCTGGAATTGTTACCAGGTTCTGCTGATAGACCGAAGCCCTAAGGTGGTTCTCTTGAGTAAAGTAGATTCCATTTGGGCCATACCACATTCTTCACTGGTTCTGGATCATGTGGATTAAATCATTGATTTATACTCATGTTGGGCCAAATGGTGCCACTGCGCCTGTAGGAACTCAGAAGTTGGAAGTTCTGGTTCCTTGGGGCTAATTTGAAGTTCCTAGGGCTGTTGATCCAGTCATTCTAAGAAGAAAAATGAGAATACCTGAGACCAGCCTCTTGTTTCTACTGACAACTCTGTCAGTCAAAGGTGTTCCCTACCTTCAGCTCCATTGTATATGTACACCTGGGGAATGACATGAACGAGTACACAGAAACTGCCATATACTGATGCTAATTCCAAATCCTCTGCAGTGAGTGACACTTGTCATGAGGCCAAAGGTACAGGCCCACCAAGTCCCAGCTGGCACAAGAAAGTAGATCCTCATGTCCTCGGACCTACAGGCGGACTATAAGGGGAACTGGAAAAAGGCATAAACTGAAGATACTAAGTGTCAGTGTTACAGCTCTGAGGGGAAAGGCTTCCCCAAAGGAAGTGTTATAGCTCTGCTTTGGGCAGAGGGGGTGGAGTTTCCTTAGTGCAAGTGTCACAGCTCAGAAGGAAAAGGTATCCTGGCCTTCAGGAGCCATGGAATACAGCTCAACAAGTCACACTACACAACAAACCTAATACAAGAGACTTATTGGGAGGGGAAAACTTCAAGAAGGTAGCTGCCTTTACTTGGGTGTGAAACAAGAAGAGGGGAATAAAAGAAAATTTTAAAATAGACCCAAGACTAATAAAAATAGCAGGGCCCTCGGATTCCCTGACCTAAGTAGTTAAAAATGCTGGTCAGCAGGTCTGTTAGGCCAGGGCCCAGTTAATCAGTCACAGAGGATGTGGAGTTACAGGACAAAGGTCTGTTGGATCATCCCAGGAACTGGCTGGCCGTGAAAGATAAGGAAAATATGCAAGGACATCCTTGAAAGAACGGGGACGTGCCTCGGTCCAAATGAGTAATGGGCCATCTGGTGTTCTTCAAACCCACCCCACCCCCCACCCTTGTGAGGCCTAATCTGTACTCTGCCCTGCTCAGCTTGCTCAGCCTGCTGATGTCCAAAAATGTAAAGTAACCAATTGTGTGTAACCACACGAAAATCTCCCACTCCCCCCATCCCTTGCCCATAAAAACCCCAAGCTGATGAGCCTCTGGGTCGACTCCTCTGTCTCCTGCATGAGATACGTGTCGACCCGGAGCCCTGCCATTAAACTGCCTCGTGTGCTTGCATCAAGATGGTCTCTCTTGAGTCCTTGGGTTTGCACCCTCCCGAGACTTGAGTGGGGGTCTCCCTTTGGGGGGTCTTTCAACAGCAGAGTACCGAGGAGAAGACAGGGTTTATATAGGGTTTGGGGGTGGGGGGACTTTCCAGGGTGGAGATTTCAAGGTCAGGGATTGGTGGATTTTCAAGTCCTGAGTTTGGGTTTATTATTCTGTAGGGCAGAGCTTTGCCACATGTGTCTGAAGGGACTCAGTCTGACCATTATGGATATTAGAGTGTTCTGTGGGCAGAGCTTGGTCACTGGAATTCCACAGGGACAGGCACACACACACACACACACACAAAACTTTTGTTTACTATTGATAAACAATCAAGGCCACAGAAAGGGGGCAGTGTTATCATTCGACTGCCTGCTGAATGGGGTCATCAAAATCCTTGGGGAGAAGAACTTAACCTTCACCATCAGGGTATGATTGGGAGTTGCCTGGCTCCGTAGGTAAGGTAATCCTGCAATAGACACTGTTTAAAAGTCTAGTTAGAAGTCTTTTGGATTTATTGTTGAAAAAAATCTAGACAAGAAGTTTATAAGGCAGGGTGCAACTGGTAGGATGTAGAAAAGGAGGAGAAAGAAGGTTAAGAAGGCTAATATGCAATTCCCTATTAGACAGTGATGATCCACTGGCCAGAGACATTGAGTTGTTTCTTATATTTTTTGGAGATCTGTCTGGAGTTGTCAGATCTTGTCTTTTACTGTAACCAACTGGTTGACATAGAAGCGTCATTCTTCTTTGAGACTCAAGACACAAAGACCACCTTTCTCTGCTGTAAGTAAAGCCAATCCTCACCAATTTTGAAGCACTATGGTGGCCAGTGAGTCTATTTGGCAGTGGAGGGTAAGGAAGGTCTGAACTACTTGTTGAAAACTGATGGTAAATATCTAGGAAAGTAGTTTCTTCACTCCAGTGGCAATGTCAGTGATTATACCTAGGACTTTGAGAAAGGGTAGGACCTGACTGTGGGAAGCGACTCCACTCTCGCCATTACAAGGTGGCGCTTGGCATAGGCATTGCTTGAGAGAAAAGACAACTCCATATATGGAGTTGTATGTGCTGAGAGGTGTGGTTACCCGATCGCCTTACCTCTCGTCATTGAGAGTGGCCAATTTGTAGTGACATCGTGGCAATTGCTGATTGGAACAAGCAAAAGGTTTTAAAGGGATGCACGGGGAGGAGGAGAGAGAGAGAGAGAAGAAGCTCGCTGTACAGGAATAGCTGAATAAACCGCTTGAAGAACAGGGTTGTCGTTGCCTTATTCCGCAGGTCAGACGTGGGTAGCGACAAGTGGTGCCAAAACCCGGGATCCACCAAAACCTCTCGGGACGTGTTCAGAACTTCTTGCAGCTTCAGGACAGTCGACTGGGTAAGTTCCCAGGTAAGTGGGACAAGTTAGGTTCTTGGGTAGGAGACAAGATAGGTTCCCGTTATTGGGATGAGTTGAAAGCAAGAGTTGAAAGCGAGAGTTGAAAGTGAAAGTAGGTTCCCGGTTAGTGGGACAAGTCAGGCTCTTGGAGGAGACGATAAAGTGCAAAAGTGAAACTAGCCGATAAAGTTCCGGGTTTTCAGACAAGTTTCTTATAAGATGGGAACTTCACAGAGTCACCCAATTTTTGTCGCCCTAAGAGAGCTGTTAAAGGCAAAGGGGCTGGGGATAAAGTCCTCTACATTAGAAAAATTTTTACAAGAAATTGATAAAGTGGCCCCATGGTTTGCTGTTTCAGGTCACTTGACACTTAGAAGCTGGCATAAGCTTGGGCGGGATCTTGATCTTGTATGGGAGCAAGGAGAGTTAAAAGGTGGTGTCTGCCTTTTGTGGAAGTTGGTACATAGCTGCATCCAGGATAAAGAAGGAAGATGTCAGAAGGAACTTAAAAAATGATACGAGGCGTTAGAGCAATTAAAAGAGGAGAGATCGGCAAAGTCAGAGTAATCAGAAGAAACAGATGAGGAGGGAGAGGATACTGATACTGAGGAAGAGCTAGAAAAATTAGTAAGAAAGCTGGAGAAGGCAGAACTTAATGTGGAACCTTCTGCCCCAGGGCTGCCAAATTTGCCGCGGCCACCACCCTATGTCCCAGAAATAGCTACATCTAGTGGACTGAATTTCTGTCCGGAGGCCTGGAGAGAAGCTAGGGCTCAACAGTGCTTCCCCATATTTCAGGATGGAGGGGGAAATAGAGTACATGAGCCCTTGGAATTTAAAATAATTCAACGGCTCGCGGGGGAGGGGAGGTCTGTGCTTATGGCACTAGTGCAGATTTTGTCATAGCACAATTAGAATCTCTTCATCGATTTTGCATGACCCCAAGTGATTGGATGATCATAGCCAAGGTCTGCTTAACTCCTGGCCAATATCTTGATTGGAAAGCATTTTTCATAGAGTTCTCAGCAGAGCAGGCCGCTGCTAATGCAGCTGCAGGTCAACAGGCCTGGAATCAAGACATGCTACTAGGACAGGGTAGGTTCACCAACCAACAGATTAATTACCCAATGCAGGTATACGAGCAGATTAATCAATTAGGCACCAGGGCGTGGAAGGCCCTTCCTAATAGGGGAGAAGTACAAGGGAACCTAACAAAGATAACTCAGGGGCCGGCTGAGCCTTTTGTTGACTTTGTGGCCAGAATGGTAGAGGCCGCTGGTAGAATTTTTGGGGATCCCGATGCAGCTGTACCATTAATCAAACAGCTAATTTTTGAACAGTGCACCAAGGAGTGCCGACAGGCTATCAACCCCTATAAAAGTAAGGGATTGGAGGTCTGGATGAAGATTTGCAGGGAGATAGGCGGACCGCTATCTAATGCTGGTTTAGCAGCTACAGTCATGCAACTTACGAGGAAGCAAGAAACCAATTCTGGGAATTGCTTTAGGTGTGGTCAGCCCGGCCACCTAAAGAAGAACTGCCCCCAAAAAGGAGGGAGTGGGAGAGTTTCAAAACCCTCCCCAGGGCTCTGCCCTCATTGCAAAAAAGGGAAACATTGGGCCAATGAATGTAGATCAGTCAAGGACATAAATGGGCAACCGCTTGCTCCTGGGTTTGGTGGCACTAAGCCAAAAAATGGGGCACGGGGCCCCCATCCTCAGGACCCTCAAATATATGGGGCAATGGAGGAGGAGAGATCCTGGCCATCCCTGAGAAGGCCAATGGCATGGAATCAGCAAGAAGGGCAACAAGAGGAAGTGCAGGGCTTGACCTCTGTGCCACCACCAGACTTGTACTAACACCCCAAATGGGACCCCAGTTGATGGACTCAGATTTCAAAGGACCCTTGCCTGAAGGAACAGTGGGACTCTTGATTGGTAGAAACTCTACCACTATGCAGGGGGTCATTGTTCACCCTGGAGTAATTGATTCTGACTATACTGGCATTGTAAAAATCATGGTATCTTCTCCCAGGGGAATAGCTACAATCTCCCCAGGGGATAGAATTGCACAATTACTTGTGCTACCAAGTTGCCATTCTTTGTTTCCCTCAGCCGATAAAGAGAGACAAGGTCGAGGGTTTGGATCCTCAGGCACGCCTTATATAGGCTATGCCATAGATTTAGAACAGAGACCCCTTATTGAGTTACAAATAGAAGGAAAAATATTCTTGGCCTCTTAGATACAGGAGCAGACAAAAGTATTATAGCCATAAAAGATTGGCCTAAAGGTTGGCCTATTCAAAAGTCAGAACAATTATTACAAGGGCTAGGATATAGCAAATCCCCTGATATAAGTGCCCGATCTTTAACATTGGAAGGATCGAGAAGGTCATTCTGGCACTGTGTAACCCTATGTTTTAGAAATTCCTGTGTCATTGCGGGGAAGAGATCTGTTGAAAGACATAGGTTTTATATTGACCAATGAAGCAGATTATGGAACAGCTGCCCCAAAACTTATGAAACACATGGGGCACCACCCTGAACATGGGTTGGGAAAGTACCTACAGGGCAGGAAATCCCCTATACTACCCAACCCGAAAAAGGGAAGAACAGGGCTGGGTTTTTCCTAGGGGCCGCTGAGGAAGCATTACCCATAACATGGAAAGTTGAGGATCCAGTTTGGGTTCCTCAGTGGCCCTTCTCCTCAGAAAAGCTACAGGCAGCCACAGAATTAGTAAATGAGCAATTGGCTTTAGGACATATTCAATCATCCACATCTCCTTGGAATACGCCAAATTTTGTTATCAAAAAGAAATCTGGAAAATGGAGATTATTGCATGATCTTAGAGCCATTAATGCCCAGATGGAAGTTATGGGGCCTATTCAGAGGGGCTTACCATTGCTGTCTACCTTACCAGAGGAATGGCCGCTTATAGTAATAGATATAAAAGATTGCTTCTTTTCCATTCCCTTGTGCAAACAAGATGCCAAGTGTTTTGCCTTTACTCTTCCCTCCATTAATCATGCCCGACCAGACTGGAGATATGAGTGGGTTGTTTTGCCTCAAGGTATGGCCAACAGTCCTACCATGTGTCAACTCTATGTAGATAAGGCATTAGACAAAATTCCCAAAGCTTTATTGTTATCATTACATGGATGATATTTTATTGGCTATAAAGAGTAAACAAATTTTAGAAGAAGCATATACATTGATGGTTGAGGAATTGAGACATTTTGGCCTAATTATACCCCCGAGAAGGTACAACAAGACAAAGTAATTAATTATTTGGGATCTGTCATTACTGCAAAAGAAATAAGGCCACAAGAAATTCAAGTACATAAGGATGGATTGTGTACCTTAAATGATTTTCAGAAATTGCTAGGGGACATTCAATGGATTTGGCCTTGTTTAGGATTGTCCAATAGCCAATTACAACCACTATATGATATATTGCCAGGAAATGTTGATTTGATGTCTCCTAGAAGTTTGACACCTGAGGCTCAAATAGCCCTGGATGAGGTAGGAAAGGCCCTGTTGACCTCTTACTTGCGTAGGAGGGTTTTAACAGCCCCTTTAGAATTGTGTATCTTATCTACCCCAAAGCAGCCCACTGGAGTTCTTTGGCAAGGAGGACCTTTGCTTTGGATATATCCAAAAATATCACCTGGAAAGATCTTGCAATATTATCCAAGTGCTGTGGCTGCTTTGGCCTTACAAGGGTTACAACAAAGCATACAATATTTTGGAGGTGAGCCACAAAAAATTGTGGTGCCCTATACAGCCCAGCAACAAGAGGTATTATGTGCCACCATGGATGATTGGGCTATCTTGAGATGTTCCTTTTTAGGTATTATTGATAATCATTTACCCAAGGATCTCTTATTACAATTTATAAAAGAACATCCAGTGGTTTTTCCAAAGATGACTAGCGCTGTTCCATTAAAAGATGTAAAAATAATATTTACTGATGGATCTAAAACTGGCTGCATATGTGGTCTCTGGTGATAGCCCCAAAGTTGTCCAGTTTGCCATAGAGTCCCCTCAGGTAATTGAATTACGAATTATATTAATGGTATTTTAAAAATTTAAAGACTCTTTTAATTTGATTTCTGATTCCCAGTATGTGGTAAATATTCTTAAGATATTGGAAGCAGTAGGAAAAATAAATGTTAAAAGTACAATTCAAGAAATTTTAATTCAATTACAACAGGAAATTTTAAATAGAAAAAAATCCATTTTATATACAACATATTCGAGCTCATACTGGACTTCCTGGTCCATTCGCAGATGGAAATGATTTGGCAGATAAGGCTACCAGAGCCATCTTTATATTCTCTGCTCATACTCCTGTTCAAAACGCTAAGACATTCCATGAACAATTTCATGTCAATGCACATGCATTGGCTACTCGTTTTAAGATCTCTCACGAGGAGGCTAGTAGCATTGTGAAAAGCTGTAATTCCTGTCTGCCATATATTGCTGTCCCAACTGTGGGTGTTATTCCCTGGGGTTTATGCCCTTTGCATATTTGGCAAATGGATGTTATGTACTTTTCTGAATTTGGAAAATTAAAGTATGTACATGTATCTGTAGATACTGCCTCTGGAGTCATAGCCGCTTCGGCAATTGCCGGGAGCCAAGCCCAGGAAATTACCTACTGTTTTAGAAAGTCTAGTCAGTACAAGGTTAAGAAAGGACATTCACAGGTCTCAGGTCCCAGGAACTTAAAGAACGTCTGGCATTTCCTTGGAGCTGATTATGACAGTGGGATGGTCTAGGGTGATAAGATTATGACAGTGGGAAGGTCTTAGACAGTAAGGATTCCATAGTAAGATAGCCCTAAACAATGACCCTCGCCCAAACTTCCCGGGTTGCTGTGTCTTTATAACCTGCCCCCAAAATTAAAGTTTCAGAGCTTGATCAGAACCTCAGACTTGCTCTCATTCTTTGTGTCTCTTGTCCTTTCATTCGTTCGCCCCCTTCCGTAAGGTCTCGTCGAATCCCTGCGGGCTGGGCTGGGGCAGGCAATGACCAGAGAGAAAGCAAGACATGTCATTGTGCATTGCTTTGAGGCATGGAATGCCTGGGGAATGCCAAAGTCCTTAAAAACAGATAATGGCCCAGCTTACACCTCCTCCCAATTTGAGAACTTTTGCAAAGCCATGGGAATATCTCATTCTACTGGACTCCCATATAACCCCCAAGGACAGGGCATAGTTGAGCGAGGCCATAGAACCTTGAAGAAGTGTTTAATAAAACAAAAAGGGGGAGTAGGTATGGGAAAGACACCTAGAGAAAGACTTGCTATTGCTCTTTTTACTCTCAATTATTTTCAACTGGACAAAGAGGGTAAGTCCGCGGCAGAGTGACATGCGCAACAGTCTCCAGCAAATAAAGGACAAGTGTTATGGAAGGATATCCTTACTGGTCAATGGAATGGCCCAGACCCAGTGTTGGTGTGGGCGAGAGGGTCTGTTTGTGTTTTTCCACAGGATGGGCAACAGCCATTGTGGGTTCCAGAGAGACTTACTTGTCCATCGCAAAGCTGACAACAGAAGCTCCTATCTAATCATGATGTTGCTAGTGAAGATGATGCTCATGCTGATGGTGATGGGGGAAAAGATCCTGACCCTGCAGGGAGAAACTAAAGAGTTCAGATGGGAATGCCTAGATCTGTTCCTTGGCTGGTGGAGGCCCCATCAGCTATGACCCTGTTTAGGACACGCAGGGATTTTGATATCACTGCCATCATGACACCTATTGCAGTGTCAGCTACTGCTGCTACTGCAGCAGGCCAATGCGGCTATAGCCCTGGATACACAGAGGCAGATTAATTCTCAATTGAGAGCCAGCATTATGCTGGTGAATCAAAGAGCAGAACTAGTCCAGGAGCAAGTAGATGTGCTCATGGAATTAGCTCAATTGGGCTGTCAGTGGAAGTATACAGGTCTTTGTGTGATATCTGTAAGATATGAAAATGCAAGTCAAGCAGCTCATTTGTCTAGAAATTTGTCTCAGTATTTTACAGGAAATTGGACAGAAGATTTCGATGGCTTGATGCAGAAGCTGCAGCTAGTCATGGTGCACATGAATTCCATCCATGTTGACCTGTCTGTTGGTGAGGGCCTGGCCTCCTGGATCTGATCTGCAATGAACCACTTAAAAGAATGGGCGGGAATTGCAGCCCTTAGCTTTTTGCCTTGTTCTTGTCAGTTGCCTAGCACTATGGTCCATTCTGAAGATGCGTATGCAACAGTGCAACGCTAATGCCATGATTGTTCAAGCATTTACTGCTCTTTAAGGAGGCCAATCCCCGCAAATCTGGCTAAGCTATTTGAAGAGCTCTGAGTTGTAACATACAGCAGGATGTAGGGCATAGCACCACAGAGGGCGCTGTACGCCCTCGGACATATGTCTGACTGCATACAGGTTTTGCCATAGTTCCTGTCCCCTGGAAAACAGCATCGGGTTGGGTCGCCCATGGTAACCATACTGTAGACGTGAAAATGGGGTTGACAATCTCCCTTCAAATACAGGGGGTCAGACCTCTATGTCCTTCTGCTTGCATAAAACAAAAAAGGGGGAGCTGTGGGAAGCAGTTCTGCTCTCGCCATTACAAGGTGGCGCTTGGCATAAGCATTGCTTGAGAGAAAAGACAACTCCATATATGGAGTTGTATGCGCTGAGAGGTGTGGTTACCCGATCGCCTTACTTCGCGTCATTGAGAGTGGCCAATTAGAAGTGACATCGTGGCAATTGCTGATTGGAACAAGGAAAAGGTTTTAAGGGAATGCACAGGGAGGAGGAGGAGAGAGAAGAAGCTCGATGTACAGAGATAGCTGAATAAACCACTTGAAGAAGAACAGGGTTGCCGTTGTTGCCTTATTCCGCGGGTCGGATGTGGGTAGCAACACCTGACCACACATTTGTCCTACCGTGCTACTATGAACCCTCTGATTGGAATCGGCAAGGGTTCTTCACCAGGTACTACTCCTAATTTAGGGGAAAAATCACCAGGGCCCAAGTCCCAGACCATCCAGCAGGTAGGCAATGATAAACCCAAGTGGTAAACACCCAGTGAGGTGTTGTGAAAGTTTGGACATAAAGGTGGGGCGGTAGTGCTCACAGTCAAAGTCTGAGGGATTCACTGTACCTTGAGGAGTTAAAAGGCAGTCTTCAATACCTTAGGGAGAGATTAGCGTGAGAGAGAGAAGGGGTGGGAGTGGTATTTGGCTCAGAGCAATTAATGAGAAGTGAGGTGAAAGAGTGTAATAGTCCAATGGTGATTGTGAAGGGAGGAGACACACTCTCCAAAGTGGCCTGGCAGAGTGTGATTCAGTAGCTGATATGCTATTAGAATGGCCCAGATTTGTCCTGTGGTATTTGCAGGATCGGTATGGGTAACCATTTTAAATTTATGGCCACTTTTTACAGTAATGTTCTTTTGGATCATAGAGAAAATAGGCATAGGCTGGAAAGCCCTGGTAAAGGGAATTATAGGGGCCTTTGAATTTCCAAACCCTGTTAGGATGAGCTGTTGGTTAAAGGTAGAGGTCCTTTGGATGTTCAAGTAAGTAAGAGCTACCCCAGATGGATGGGTCCCCGAACCCCATCAGGACTGAAAACAGGGCCCCATTGTTCAGAAAGAAGGAGATGGATTGCCCTGATACTATAAGACACGACCCTCGGTCAGTGGTACTTACTTCAAGATGTCCCCAAGTGAGACACCTAGACACAGATGGATGCAAAAGCAAGAGGTTTATTTTCTGGCATGTCAGGGTCAACCCTCAATCAGTTGAAGGCGACCCAGAATGACTATTACAAGCCATTTTTATACCTTTTAAGGGTACAGGTTACATCAGCGAGGTTACAGTTCAAGCCTATTGGCTAAGCATATTAACCTTTAAACCTATTGACTAGCAAGCATAACATGCATTTGAATTCTACCTGGGACTTTCCAGAGGGTCAGGTAACTATCAGTCAGTACATTCTGAGAATTGTTTACTCAAGAATGATCCTGTGGGTGGAGAATGGAACTTGGCCTAGCCTTGACCCCAGGTGGGAGGGGGGAAGCTATAAAGAAGGTATGGGACTGGAAAACCCCTTGGGGTCTCTCAATACTAAGATGACTACCCAAGCCTCCCAGTGGGAGATGTCAGTGGTTGGACTAATGGAGTATGGGCCACATCAGTTGCCCATGACCAGACCTAGTAGGCTGGAGGGTGACCTGACCTTGATGTCTTCATGCTTCGAAGGACATCAGGACAGCCAGTGGCCCATTGTTCCTTTTGATGGCACGTGGGCATGGGTGAAATGGTTTGTGAGGATTAGGACAGATCCAGGCCCAGTTACCCTCCTGACTGTGGCAGATGTTCTCAGGCTCTGGGAGCATGGGCAGCTCCTATGGCCAGCTGAAAGGCCTCAGCCAGTATCAGGTATTTTTGTTTGGGGGCTTTTTTATCTCTTCTGTGATACATCTTAAAGGCCACAGCTAAGAGTGCTTCCTGTCAGGAGTTCTTTCTCTAGAGATTTAAGTTTGGCCCTAATATCAGGGAAACTCTGGAAGAAGTGGGTCACAAGGAGTAGCTTTCTTTCTGGAACTAGAGATCCAGAATGTTAGTTTAAGAGGACCTTGATCCAGAAATTCAGATGTCCCTCCAACTGTAGAGTGAAAAATTATAAAGGCCATTTTATGAAATATGTGTAGATTTCTTTGCCCTTAGACCTGGGCAGAAAAATGCAGGTCCCAGAACTCGGAACTAAAAATAAGATTTCAGGCCTTCACTACCCCAGGACACTTGCTGGATGGATTACATTCCTCAAGCCTCAGGCAGTAGGCCCACCTATGGGTGGGAGAGGCCCAAGGCAGGAAGACACATTCCTGACCACAGATAAAGATGCTGCCACCTAGGTGGGGCTATAGCCAGAAGAAATGAAGATAGTTAATTTGAAATAGTTGGTAAATGACAGAGTGGGACACAGTGACATGGTAAAACCACATTTTTGAGAAAAATGATTGTACTGAGTAATTTCCATGGCTATTAACCTTTCAGGGTGGGTTTCTCTGGAATGTTTCACTATTCTTATGTATCCTTGGCAACCCCTCACCCCCTCCTCACTCCCCTGGTTTGCGGTTTTCCTCTTTAAAAGACCCCTTAGTCCGATACTCGAGGCCAAACCTTGCTCTTGAGAGAGAGCGCTTGTGGTTTGACTGCCAGCCAATTTCCCTAATAAAGCCTCTGCTCATTGCATCCAGGTATGGTTTCTTGTGATCTTTGGGTGGTCGTGATTTCCTGAGACTTGAGGAAGGGTCTCCTGAGTTTGGGGGTCCTCATTTGAGGGCTCGTCCTGGATTTGTGACCACCATAATCCAAGAACCACACTGGGAGGTGAGGGAATACCACAGTTTTCTGTCTGGTTGTTGTGTGACCTTTTGTCTAAATTGCCTGGTTTCTGGTTTTTCATGTGTTGGGTTGTCTAAATCGTCTGATTTCTCGTGTGCCGTTTTGTCTAGGTTTGTCTAAGTTGTTTGGTTTCTAAATTGTTGGTGCCCATCTGTCTGAATTATTTGGTTTCTGAAAAGTGCACTTTCGGTTTGGACTGGCAGCTGTTTCTGTCTCGTGAGGGGCAGTAAACCGTTTTTGTCTTGAGAAGAGATAAATGAGTGACTAGCAGACGTGCTGGGGAGTCACTAGCTGCCGCACCCCCAGAGACGTTTGGGGGTTCATCTAGGTGCCGGAGAGGATGTGGAATCCCTCTCAGCTGGCATTGGCGATTGAGACTGGTTTTTGTTAATCTTTTTGTGTGTTAAGAATGAGACTAGAGAGAAAAGGTCAGAAATGGCCACTGTGGTTGTTGTGCTCTCACTTGTTGTGCTGTCATGGCAGTGTGTCTATTTTTGGGTTGTTCATTGCTGGCGTGTTAGAAATCTGTTAGACTTGGTCCAGCATAGGCTGGCCAAGTTGTCTTAATCTGTTAAATCTGAATCTGTGAAGACTGACTGCATTGTCTGGTTATTGGAGTCTTACTTGGAAGGCAGAGGCAGGCAGATTTCTGATGCCCTTCCTTATTGTGTAACTTGGTCTCTGTGCCCATGGCAGGGGCGAGAACTGTCTGTATCACCTGGTTTATGTGCCACCCATGAGAGGGGCGAGCTATTTGTGTTGGTTTTGTGTGTGTGTGTGTGTGTCTTTTCTTGGCACATCATCTGTGTGTTAGCCGTTAATCTACTGTGTTAAACATCTTGAGTTAAAAATAGGTAACTCACTGGCAGAGAAAGAAATGAAGCGGCCAGTGCAAAAGTACTGCTGCAGAGAGGTGGGCAGATCCTTTAATAAGGGGCATTCACCTTGGTTGGTGTTTGGACAGCCTGCCTACCACATTAGGGTATCCTCCAGGTAATACCACATGGAGGGCGCCCTTGCCCAACCCTCACTTGGTGGGCGACAGCTCGTGGTTCCCCAGCACAGCCCCCTTGAACTGCCCAGCCACGCAAGTTGGCCGCCACCTAATTTGGTGTGTATAACTGTACTGGGGACCTCTGGGTCACTGCTGTAACAAATCAGCCGTTTTCCACCTGCCACCTATGAAGATAGATAAGAGCCCAGGTGATAAAAACCTAGCAGTGGAGCCAGGGCAGCTAGACAAACAGGCCCAACAAGGTTATTCACCTGAGAATTATAATTATATATTTTTTATTAAAGTTATAGTGAGTGAATAGCGCTGAGATTTTTAAGAAGGGAAAAGTGAATAAGTAGCGCTGAGACAAGTCACGTGACATGACTCCAGCTTAGAAACGCTGAACCAATAAACCTGCCTGCAGACAGGTCAGACCAGTTGCCTGCCTGTTACAAGAAGTTACAGGCTGTCCTGTGTCAGAGAGCCAAAAGAATAGGCCTCCATTTTGATACAGATACAAATTTATAGTAAAAAGTAAGCTAGTTATCAAAGCAATAGTTAGGCCAAGATCCCTCAGACACCTAGATCTAGTGCCCAATATAGTCACCTAGATAAATCTAGTAGAGGAATACCCTTCCCCTCCGATAAAAGCCTTTCTTCCACAAGACCCTTGTAGGTTCTAGTCTTTAGGAGTGAAGAACAAGAAAGGACACTGAAAAAATGTTCCCGCAGACATGGGACCCCATCAATTGATCAGGCTGTGGTCAACAGCAGGTTACAGAAGGTAAGGGACACCCAAAGGCCCACACCAGATCCCGTTGATACATCTTGTGTAAGAACATGAGACCCCACTAATTTCACCAAGGCACATGAGGTTAAGCAGAGATCAGATGAGTTGCCCACAGCCTTTCTAGACATTCTGTCAGTATAGACAAGGCTTCAGAGGCTAGAGAGACTACAAGATAAGTCGTTAAAAGGTTTAGTGTAAGTCTGGAGAAGAAGGAATAGACAAGATAAAAGATTTAGTATAAGTTTCTGAGAAAGTCCAGAGGAATAGAGAGGAGTAGAGAAGGTTTAATATAATATAAGGTTTAATATAAGGTTTAATATAAGGTTTATCCTAGCATTGAAGAGACAGAGCCATGCATATCTCTTGAGTTTGAAAGGCATGGAAAATTTTTAGAACCCCTCACAGACTAAGAGGAGCCAACTAGCTAAGTCAGCTGGCACTAGGGCCCCATGTTCCAGGAAATAGATGACCACAGAACAGATGGTTGTGTAAAATTAGAGTCTTGAGAAAAACCTTTACAAGCTGCTTCTCCTCTGATGGTTCCTTGAACCCTGTCATGCAAATGAAACAAAGGGCTGCTTCCTCCTTCCTGACCCCCCTCAAAATTCCCCTGGTTTGTGTTTTTCCCCTTTAAATACCCTATACTTTTCTCACTCAAGGTTGAACTCCTCTACCCCTGTGTGGGTTACAAGTCTCGGCCCCAACGCACTGGTCCTGAAATAAACCTCTTGCTGCTTGCATCAAGGTTGGTCTCTTGGGTGTTATTAGGTGGTCACGATATCCCGAGACTTGAGTGAAGGTCTTCCTCTTTGGGGGGCTCTTTCAAGTTCAAAGTCTGTCTACAGAGCAAGTTATAAGACAGCCAAGCTTAGGAAGTGAAGGAGTTGGAAAAGAGAAAGCTAGTGATAATATAGTAGAACTATGTGGCCTTGTTCCAGTTCCAGCAAGCTACAGAAGTCAGCAGCTTCAGCCTTGAGTTTAGGAGCTAAGGTCATAAAATGCTAATTTGTAGACTAATCATAAGGAAACCTGGGGTAAATGGTTGAACTGATATGCAATTCCTAAGGAAGTAGCTGGTGCAAAATAAAAGACTAAACTTTGGTCTGCAAGAGAGAGCTATAGGCATAAAGTTTTCACAACCTGCTTTAATAAAGATTCAACCATTCTTCCACTCCACCACCCAGCAGAGGTATTGGAAAAGAAAGGTTATTAGGATGTGGGGGAAGCAGACCTGTTTAGAAATAGTTCTTTGGGGGCAATTCCAATCTTTGTTGTTCTCAGTCCAGTCCACTAGCAAACACCAAACACAAATCAGCAGCTGCAGACCAGTCTACTCAGCAGATAACATATGAACCAGCATTTTTTAGCCCAGTCCACTCAGCAGACACCACACATAAATCAGCAAGGGGCAGGTCAATCCAGAAGAAACAACAAGGCCCACCAACCCATCCAAGTTAGAGGAAGCTGCAAGAAGCTGCAGGAATCTAACGAGCAGTTCTTTCCTGAGTTTCTCTCTATGACATCATGACAACGGAGCTCAGCAACACAGTGTAAGGTGAACCAATGCTTACATGTCATCAGCGAAGAATAGCAAGACAGAGCAAAGTGAACCAGTGCTCTAGCTCCCTCTGCCTGTGGGTCATATTTATATTCTTTCTAAACATCACATATCCTTTTACATGTCTGCTATAGCAAAATATCCTTTCACCTCTGTCTGCTTCAGCAAAACATTCTTTCATGTGTCTGCTTCAGTAAAACATTCTTTCATGTGTCTTCTATAGCAAAACATTCTTTCATGTGTCTTCTATAGCAAAGCATTCTTTCACCTGTGTGCCCCAGGGAAATATCATTTGACATAACTGACTTTCCAAAGAAACTTCATATCCCCCTTTCTGTTTAAGAATTGTCCTTTTCCCTAACATTAATGATCTACACACAATAAAATTACAATAATTATAAGTAATTATAAGAACTATTGTGAGAACAAAATTTTTGAAAGAAACTCATGGTCAGCAAAAAACCACCTACAACATGATAAAAATAGTTATAATGAAAACACCAGGAACCTCCAGGGACAGGATGACTGAAAATAAAGGGACATGCCCCAGACAAGTCCAAACAAGCCCAAGTGAGTGATGGGCCATCTGGTGTTTTGTCCTCTCCCTCCCTTCTGGGAGGCCTGAGGTTTCATGGTCACAAAGACATACAAGGACATGCCCAGACACGTACAGACATGTAGTTAAAAATAACTGGTCACTCTGCCAACTCAACATCCTGCCAGTTCAAAATGCTTACACAAATTGCCGATGTTTGAAATATCCAATCATATGTAACCACGCCAAATTTTCCCACCCTCCCCCAACCTCTACCCATAAATATCCCAAGTTTCCTGGGTTCTGGGTCGAATCCTCTGTCTCCTGAGTGAGACACGTTTCGACCCAAGGGCCTTCGCTATTAAACTGCCTCTGCTGTTGCATCAAGAAGGTCTTTCGTGTGTCTTTGGGTACACGTCGATCCAGACTTGAGTGAGGGTCTCCCTTTGGGGGTCTTTCACCATCACACTTTAAATAGATGGCTTATGTATACTTTAGTCAAACAGTATTTTAACAAAACCTTGAATTTTTGACAATATTAATAATTAAACAAAAAACCTTAAATCTCTATTAATATACAATAATTCAACAAAAACTTAAATTTCTGTTAATATACAATAATTCAAACAAAACAACTTTAAGTTTTTATCAATTTCTGATCATAACCAATAACAACCTTCCACCCTAGATGATAATAACCTTAATAACATGCCAAATGATCAAAACTATCCACCCTAACTTAAGGGACTGGTATAGGCATAAATATTTTGCAACCTACCCTAATAAGCATTTAACTTCTCCTCTTACCCACCACATACCAGCAGCAGTGAAAGAGAAAATTTATTAGGATGTGGGGGAAGTGGACCTGTTTAGCAATAGTTCTTTGGGGGCAAGCTTGATCTTCTTTGGCAGCAGTTCAGTCCCATAGGAAACACTCAGCAGCTGCAGATCAGTCCTCTAGGCAGGAAGATACCACACATGAACCAGCAACTACAGTCCAGTCCTTTCAACAGGTAGACACCACGCATGAACCAGCAGCTATAGTCTGAAGAAGCTGAAAGGCTTACCAATTGGCCCAAGGCTGCAGGAACCCCATGAGAAGTTCTTGGGCGAGTTTCTCTCAATGTTAGTGTTAAGCTGAGCTCAACAACACTATGTAAGGCAAACCAATACATGGGTGTTGTTAGCAAAGAGGTGGAGCAAACCAAACCAATGCTCAGTGCTCATCTCCTACTGTCTGTGGGGTCATATTTATATTCCATCACGTGTTTGCTATATCAAAGCATCCTTTCACCTGTGTCTGCTTCAGCAAAACATTCTTTTCTGTGTCTGCTTCTGCCAAACATCCTTTCATCTGTGTGGCCCAGCAAAACATCATTTGACATAACCAACTTTCCAAAGAAACTAGAAGTTTCCATTTCAGACTGGGACAGTGGTCTTCTTATAATTACTTCCTGCAGAATTGGGGTGAAGAATTCCTGTTTGGGGTCCAAGAAAAAGAACAGTTAGTCTGAAAAAGGCTAGCTGTAGCATTTGTTGCCCAGTCTTTGAATTTATCCAGTCTCTGTATTGTGTGACCAATCTATTGTCCAATCTCTGTGTTTATCTAGTGTCTGTGTGATCAAACATGAGCACTAGGCCCTTTGAAGTTGATTTGTGTGTGTATTTTGAAGAAACCAGTAACTGAGACAATCTGTGAATCACCTGGGCTATTTGCATTGTGAAGACTTTCATGTCTCAGCTGATAAGAGTTTTTCCCTGACCAGATCTAATCTTTATACATTTTGTAGTAACCATATATTTTCATTCCCTGTAGATACATAAACATAACCACACCCTCATCTTAAAACTAGTGCTGGTTTCCATTCTAATGTCAATACATCCTTATAGTGAAGTGACCAAAATAGCAGGATAAACTCCATTTTGCCAGTTCAGTTCCCAGGAGTCAGCAGCAGCAGCAGCAGCTCAATACGCTTGCAAATACTTAATGGATATACTAGCAGTCCAGTTCAGTGTGGGGATAGCAGCAGCCTTGACACAACCTAGCAAAAACATCCAGGCTTCAGCACGAGTGAGCAGGAGGGATTAGGACCAACTGGGACACCAGGAGAAGTTCTTTGCTGTGCCTCTTTCATCGAAGCAAAGATAGAGAAGACACAAGACCAAAAAATGTTGCAAAGCCAGCTATGCAAGAAAACCAAGTCCCTCTCACCTGGTCCATTGAGTCCTATTAATATTCCCTCCAAACATCATGTGCCCTCCATGGATCTTGCCTCAGCATGTGAGTCTGTCTTAGCAAACCTCCACATGAGTCTGTATCATCTGACATCACTCTCAGCTAACATTAGTCTGCCAATTTGCCCAAGTCCACAGAAGCAGCAAGAAGCTGAAGGAACCTCTTGAGAATTTTTTTGATACGTTTCTCTCTATGGAGTCCCAACAAATGGAGCTCAACAATACATGTAAGGTGAACTGATACATGGGAGTCGTTAGAGAAGGGTTCATCATGCATCCTTTCACATGCTTGCTTCAGCAGAACATCCTTATACCTGTGTCTGCTTCAGCGAAACATTCCTTCGTGTGTCTGCCTTAACAAAACACCATATGACACAACTGACTTTCCAAAGAACCCTGAAGTTCCCACTTCACCAGTCTTCTGTTTGCCTTTAGAACAAGATGAAAAAAACTCTCAGCTCCTCCTACACCATGCCTGCCTGGATGCTGCAATGCTCCCCTCTTGATGATAATGGAGTGAACTTCTGAACCTTTAAGCCAGCACAATTAAGTGTTGTCTTTATAAGAGTTGTCCTGGTCATAGTATTTGTTCAGAGCAGTAAAACCCTAAGAGAGAAGTTGGTACCAGAGACTGAGATATTGCTGTGATAGGCCTGACCATACTTTTATTTGAAAGAATGTAGATTTGGGGACTTTGGATTTGGAAAGCAGTGGAATCCTTTAAGTGGGTCTTAATGGACTATCCTAATAGGAATATGAAAGACTTTGTTGCTAAGAGTGATTTGAACTGTGCAGACCTAGCCCAAGAGATTTCAATGGAGAAGAATTTCAATTTGTAGCATAGAGACTAGTTTTATGGTATTTTGGTGAAGAGTGTGGCTGCTTTTTACCCTTGTCTGAAGAGTCTGCCTGAAGCTAAGATAAAGAGATTTATAATAATTGCTTTGAAAAACGAAGTCTCAAAATTGCCTGGTATAAATTCTTTTGTGTAAGGTTCTATCTTATGAAAAGCATTTTGATGAACAGGAGCAAGCTAAGAAAGGAAAAATACAAAATATATGGTTCAAGTATTAAAAGGACACCAGAAAGTAGAATGGACAGCTCCATTCTACGTTCCTATGTTTGAAGAGATGACAGATGAAGACAGTGGGACTTTGGGGCAAGATCCTTCCCAGCTAAGTTTAGATCCAGGCATGGTGGTACATATCTTTAATCCGAGGACACAGAGTCATGCAGATCTCTGGGCTGTCCTGAAAGTTCCAGGACAGCCAAGCTTAGGCAATGAGGTAGTTGGAAAATAGAAAGTTGGTAATAGAATAAGGTGGCCATGTTCCAGCCCTAGCAGCCATCAGAACTCAGCAGCTTTGGCCATGTGTCTCTGGCTTTAGAGTCCAGAATAGAAGGAACTACTGGGATAATTGATTACTGTTAGCTAGAGCTAAAAAATTAGTGGTGATTAAGAAGAGACTAACATTACTAAGGTGAAATCTGGGAAGTGTTTTCTGAGAACACAAAGAAGCTGTGTTCCAGAGATTGTCAAGGTTGTACCTTGTGCTACAGCTGCACTTGTATAGTGGGTTGATCTGATGTTGTTTGTGTTTTAATATTAATATTGTTTTTTAAAGAGGTGTTGGCCCAGAGGAGTAGACCATTATGTTTTTAGGTGATGTCACGTGAACCTTTTCTTTACTTTAACTGGTCCATAAAAGGCTAGATCCTGTGATTGGGCAGTGGAGGAGAAAGTGGGACTGGAGGCTAGAGACTTGAGGTGGAACTGGGCAGTGGGGGTGGGGAATGGGAGGGACAAATGGAAAAGAGGAAGAACAGTCAGGAGAGGGAGGGAGGACAGAGGAAGAGGAGGAAAAGTTACAACGGACCAGAACTTCATAGCTGGGAAAAACTGCAAGTAACAAGGGGTCTCAGAGCTGGGGAATAAGTTAGTTTATTATTAGATATGTCTAATTTAGACATATAATATATAATTATAATATCTGGATTGAATGTTTTTATATAGGCTTATTAGGGTTGGAAATTTAAACAAATTGGGACTTAGAACTGAACTAACCTGAGATAAAAGTGCCCCCCATATAAACAACTAAACTCTAAAGCTACAGCAGGGTGGAAGTTAAACTCTGAGTGGGTCTACAGGTTCTATGGAGAGTTAACTAAGAAGCTCCCTCCCCAAGTACCAAGCAAACCTTGACAACCAGAAGCAACACCCCAGCCCCGAGCTGGGACATAAGACAAAGCCAGTGCCACAACACAGGTGGTGATTCCTGAGCCTAAGAAGGACTAAGGACCCTAATACCTGACTTCCTGAGACACAGCCTTTACAGCTAAAGATCAACAACCAAATAAATGACAACCAACTTTCCAAAGCCTTCTCACATGTGCAACAGACTGATCTGGGCATCTCTGTCCTGAGCTAGCCTTCTCATGCTCACTCCTATATCCCCCATGTCTAAACAGGACACAAGACAGCTAGATCTGCTCTCCCAACTGCTTGTACTGCAAGCTACCTACGATAAGTACACATGCTACTGGCTACAACCCAAACAAAGACTAGACAACAAATACTGAAGACCCCCAAACTCAGGAGACCCTTCCTCAAGTCTCAGGAAATCACGACCACCAAAAAATCACAAGAAACCACACCTGGATGCAATCAGCAGAGGTTTATTGGGGAGAGTTGGCTAGCCAACGGTCAAAACTGCTCGTCCACAAAGGAACAGAATTTTGATAAAAGGCCAGCAAGCTGAGGTTTTTTTTTTTTTTTTTTTTTTTTTTTTTTTTTGCATTTGGTAGGGAAAGGAAGAGGAAGGAATTTTCGCACGGTTACACATGATTGGTTGTTTTACAAATTTTGAACATCAGCAGGCTGTAACACTGGGAAAACCTCAAGGGGGGGGGGGTAACCAAGAACAGTGGAACATTTCAGAGGAACCTACCCTAAATGATTTAGAGCCACGTGAAAATCACTCTGCATACTCATTCTTCTCAAAAATGTAGTTTTACCATTTCACTGTGCCCTACCCTGTCATTACCAACTATTTCAGGTTAAATATTTCTCACTTTCTCCAGTCAAAGCCCCACCTAGATGACTCATATCTTTTTTGTGGTCAGGAATGTGTCTTCCTGCTTTGGGCTTTTCCCACCCACAGGTGGGTCTACTCCCTGAGGCTTGAGGAATGTAATCCAGCAAGTGTCCTCTGATTCAGGGATAATGTCCTCCACCGGGAATGTGTCCCGGGGCAGTGAAGACCTGAAATCTTATTTTCAGTTCCGCATTCTGGAACTTACACTCTTTCTGCTCAGGTCTAAGGACAAAGAAAAAGCCTGCATATTTTTCATAAAATGGTCTTTATAATTTTTCACTCTACAATACTACAACTAACTTTCTTAAGACTAACCATTTTTTTCTAATTTTCTTGTCCCCCCCCCCATTTCTTCTCCCCAATTCAACAAAAAACAATTGTAAAAAAAAAGTCAACCCAATCCCTTATAAATAATTATAGTTTTAAACAGAAAAAAAAAAATAAAGAAAGAATATAGACTCAGATTTCTGTCTTTCCTCTTCTCTATCCTTCTTTCTTAAGTAAAAGGAAGGGGGTTGAAAAGCAGGTATAGTAATTTTATTTATTTATTTATTTATTTATTTATTTATTTTTGGTTTTTTGAGACAGGGTTTTTCTATGTAGCCCTGGCTGTCCTGGAACTCACTCTGTAGACCAGGCTGGCCTCGAACTCAGAAATCCGCCTGCCTCTGCCTCCCAAGTGCTGAGATTAAAGGCATACGCCACCACTGCCCAGCCCAGTATAGTAATATTATAAAAACTAGACAAATGTGTATGAGTCACCTGGGTGGTTCTGGTTTTGAAAGTATGAAGTGGTCATGGAGAGCAGCTAAGGCTTGGCACTATGAGAGACCAGGGAAGGCCATTGGTGAAGGTGCAGCCTCAGTTGCATATGACTGAAATGCAAGACTTGTTTTTTGCCCAGGAGTGGGGTTTGCTCTGGACTGGGGACTCAAGTCCTCCCAGGTTTTGGCACCATCTAATAATTTATTTCTCCACTGGTTAAATGAGCCAATTCAAGCCAGATTAAAACACACACACACACACACACACACACACACACACACACACACACACACATACATTTTAATATATATGCAGGTTTATTGGGAAGCTGATTTCTGGCAAATTTACCGGCCCCAAGGACCAAGGCTAGGGAGGTCACCCTGGGGAGAAAGAAAGGGGAAGGGGAAGAGAAAGAGAGAGTTAGTTTCAGATACTCCTTGACCCAGGGTCTAAAATCAAACACCAGAACAAAGTGGTCATCAACCATGAAGGCTTGATAGTGGGGAAGACATTGACACTAGGGGGAGTCACAGTCAGGTCTCCAGTGATTCTCAACTTTCCTAATGCTGGGACCCTTTAATACTCATGTTGTCCCTCAGCTAAGCCTGTCTGACTTAACCTGACCCTGCCATTGTGTCTCTCCATGTGGCCCTCACTGTTCTAACTTCTGGCTGTTCAGTTCAAGTGCTTTGGTCTCTATCTGGTTGTTCTGGCCCAGATCCTGCAGCCAGCTCTTTATTATGCAAAAAAGCCACATTCCTTACTCATTCATTCTAAACCAATCAGCAGCTGGACAATCAACATCCCCCCCACCCCAACCCCTGCCCCCCAATACACCCAGCCTGCTGATTTTTGGCTTCAAGGGTTTCAGGATCTCCCTTAAGGCAACTTGCCTTTCTTTGGGGACAGATGAGGAAGTGACAAACATTTGCATATCCTGTTAGCTTGCTGTCTTAGCAATTAACAATTGAGAACACCAGATGTTGAGAACACCAGTTGATATAATGCTTATAGTTTATAATGACACAGAGCCTTTGAATGAGGCAGCCAATTTTCTCTGGCCCAATGGGGTTAGCTCAATGGGCTAGCACCTATTGATGGATGGTAAATTCTATGCTGGGATCAGCACATACTGTATAAAGTCTAAGACCCCACGTTTAACCAGTAAGCCAGCACTTGGCACTCAGGTGGTTCCAGGCCCCAACAGTTAGAGTGAAGGGATTACATTTTCCTGCTGAACAATTTTCAGAAGGGCTTTCTTGTTTTAAGGGGAATGTCTTTATGCCCATCCCAGGAGGATTATTTCACAGCCCCAGGAACTACAGTGGTATCCATTGGCCTTTTTATGTTATGATCTAAGAATAGCTGAAGGAAGACCCCAGAGTCGAATAGTATCTGAAGATAAAGAACAATATTCTTCAGAAACAATCAGCATGAAGGGGTCAACCATTCATTAAAATATTGGTCCTGTTGGACTCTAAAGATCCAAATCCAAGGGACATGCTCCCCTAGAGACACTCATGGAGATCTTGCACCGGTTGGTAGTCGTTGGTGCCTGGCTTTCATACTGGAAGCAGAGGCGTGTTCCATGCTGACTGACACTTTCTAAGTATTCCCAGATCTAGCAACCTGAGGATATGAGGTCTAATTCCATCTCAGGCTTCTTTGCCCATTGGATACTGATGGACTGCCACTAGGGTGGCTGTGGCTTTCAGCTCTACATGGACCGCCAGCTGATTTCTAGCCTCACCCATGCCTGCAGTTTCCGCCCATACCTGGGGGAACTGGTTTAACCACCAGTCCATATCTCCAGGATTATCTTTTTATCTTTTGGGTGATCAAAGAGGCGGTATTCATCCTCGAGTTTTACAGTCAACACATGTAATGCATTTCCTTGTCTATCTTTTATCTGGGGGCCCTCTGGAAGAAAATGAATCTGAGCTCCAATCTTTGCAAAGCAGGTCCCTGCCCAGGAGAGGGTAGGGGCACTCTGGAATGACTAAGAACGAGTGGGACACCCAGCCCACACCAAGGTCCACTGTCCTTCAGGTGGCCCATGAATATTGCTTATTGCCAGTAGCTCCCTGGACCCACGACCTCTTATCAGACTATGGGCCCATAGTTTGTAGAAGAACTGGATGTTAAGCCCCGGTATCCACCAGGAACTGGGTGGGCTTCCCCTCCACTCTCAGGGTTACCCTAGGCTTGGGGAGGGGGTCTGAGCCTTGTCCTCCCTAGCCACTGTCTTCAGCCAGGGCCAGTATTTTGTGGTCTAGGGCTTCCTCTCAGGCTTGGCAGGGCCTATCCCTCTTTTTCTTTGGGCAACCTCTTGTCCAGTGTCCTTTCTCTTTGCAATATGCCCACTGATCCCTGTTTAAAGGCCTCCTTCAGTTGCCTGGTACTCTCTCACCTGGCTCTCGACTTTCTCTAACTACTGTGGCCAAAATTCTAGTCAAATTCTTTTTCTGTCTCTTTTCTTTCTCCAATCCCCTAGTTTCCTGCTCTTTCTGCTTTCTCTTTTCTTTTTCTTCTTCAGTCTGTCTGTTATAGAATACCCTTTCAGCTACCTGTACCAAATCTCTCAATGACTTGTCTTGTAATCCATCTAACTCTGCAGCTTTTTCTTAATATCACTGGCTGATTGGTCAATGAAGGCTACTGTCACTGTAGCTTTATGTACATCAGACATTGGATCATAGGGCATGAATCAGTGAAATGCCTCCATTAGCTGCTCTAGGAATGCTGAAGGGGATTCAATAGGCCCTTAAATTGTCTGTCTCCCTTACCTTGGCCAAATTAGTAGGGCGCCATGCAGCCCCTCAGACATGCCATCAGAGTCTGGTGGTAAATTTTCAGGTGCTCCCTACTGTTCACTGTATTGAAATCCCAATCTGGTCTGGTCAGTGTGTAGAGTGAAAAATTATAAAGGCCATTTTATGAAATATGTAGACTTTTTCTTTGCCCTTAGACCTGGGCAGAAAAATGCAAATTCCAGAAAGCGGAACTGAATGTAAGATTTTCACTACCCCAGGACACATTCCAGGTGAAGGACATTATTCCCTGAATCAAGCCTCAGGCAGTAGGCCCACCTATGGGTGGGAGAGGCCCAAGGCAGGAAGGCATTCCTGACCACAGATAAAAGATGCAAGCCACCTAGGTGGGGCTATAGCCCAAAGAAGTAAAGATAATTAATCTGAAATAGTTGATAAATGACAGGGTGAGACACAGTGACATGGTAAACCATTCAGGGTGGGTTTCTCTGGAATGTTTCGCTATTCTTATGTTATGTATCCTTGACAGCCCCTCACCCCCTCCCCACTCCCCTGGTTTGTGGTTTCTCCCTTTAAATCCTCCACAGACTGGATGTTGGGGTCGAACCCCACTCCTGTGCAAGTGCGTGGTGAGACTGCTGGCTGCCGGGTTTCTTCCCTAATAAACCTCTGCTGATTGCATCCAGGTATGGTTTCTTGTGATCTTTGGGTGGTCGTGATTTCTTGAGACTTGAGGAAGGGTCTCCCGAGTATGGGGATGTTCAAGTGAGAAGGCGGTGTCTATCTCATTTTGTAGAGGGGTGGGCCTTCCATCTCTCCCAGGAATTTTTTTCCTGGCTTCCAAGAGGATATGCTGTTTTTCCTTGGTAGTGAAAAGTATCTGTAAGAGCTGCTGACAATCATCCTAAGTGGGCTGATGTAAGAAAAGGAAAGAATCAATTATCCCGATCAGAGCCTGGGGGTCCTCAGAAAAAGGAGGGTTATGAGTCCTCCAGTTATAGATATCTGCCA
The DNA here is from genome assembly GCF_011762505.2 of Arvicanthis niloticus. Lineage (NCBI taxonomy): Eukaryota > Metazoa > Chordata > Mammalia > Rodentia > Muridae > Arvicanthis > Arvicanthis niloticus. Next base: position 15,298,466 of record NC_047671.1, read on the forward strand.
ATGAAAAAGGCCAATATTGGAAAAGCTGGTTGTTCTGATCATCAGGTGTCCACAAGCCCACAGAGGCAAGACAGTGATTTCAGGAGTTACCACCCTCTTATTCTGAGTTACGGCAGCCAGACCCACTTGGCTTCCCTCTGCCAGGGCAAGTGGGGGAACCGAGGGTTCCACCCGAGCTGTAGTCCCCTGCACTGCTGTGGCAGCGTTCCCTTGTGCTGTTGCTGGGGCTCTATTCCCCTGTGGGGCTGCACTGTCCTGTGCTACTGCTGGAGGGAGCACTGGTGGGTAAGGGGGAGAATCTTATAAGAGGTGGTCAGCATCCAAGGTGTTAAGATCTTCCTTTCTCTCACAGGACATGAGGCCTTCTTCTCCCCATCACTGTCTTTCAGCACAAACACCTCAGTCGTCAATGGGCTTGAAAGTGAAACAAACAGGTGGACCCACAGAGGAGGAGAGAGGACCAAATTTTCCCAGACAGTTATGTAGGGGATCTGGTCCAGGTGTCCACCAGGGCCCCTCTGAAAAATTCTTCCTTTAATCTGTCTAACCTTCTCTAGAAAGAAGGATCCCTCTGGTGGCCATCCGGTTTGGAAAGATGGCCATTCTGAGGTACACAAGGTCTGCCATCTCAGTTTCTTCACTCCTGACAGATTATGAGCTCTAGTCTTAACTTCAGTCCAGTGGTTTAGAGTCAAAGATAATGGGGTGGATAATGTCTGTCCCATGGTCAAAAATGGTCTGTCAGTCCAATACAACACCACAAACAATAAACAACACAGACAGAATTAGATGCGGATACATTGCCACGAGAGTACAACAGATGCCGGCTACCAAACTACCTTCAGATGGAGATAGTGTTGTTTCTGACCCTATCTCCCAAACAGGCTTTGAAGCATCCTCCAAAGCCGTGTGGCCTGCGACGAGCGGGTACTTTTACCCTCTTCCCTCACTCCCACTACCATGAATCTCTTTCTCAGAACTTGGGACCTGCACCTGCCCCAGGGTTGCAAACAGACTTCTGTCCGTGGCTAATCCAGTTTTTGCTCCTGCCATGAGCATAAAAACCAAGCTACATAGACTGTCTCCCCTGCCATGGGTGCGCAGACACAGTACACAGATAGTTGCCCCTGCCACTGGCACAGATGCTTCACAGAAACAAAAGAACAGACAGAGACGGCACACAAACCTGGTCGAGCAAATAAACCACCCATAGAGCTGTGGGGTCTGAGAGAGTGAATCTTGGTGGGACCTCCAAGATGTTGGACTCTAAAGATCCAAAACCAAGGCACACGCTCCCCCAGAGACACTCACAGAAGGGGCTTGCTGCAATAGCATGAGGTTTATTGATGAATTGATGAATTGATAGTGGCTGGTACACGGGGGGGCGGGGGGGGGGAGCTCTTCTGCTCGCAGGCAAGAAGAAACCCTGAACTGAGCTTAAGGGTAGTTTATATACAGAGTTTGCAAGGACAGTTAATTACTTCTTTGGACAATATCAAAAAAGATTTCAAACAGCTATTCCCAAGCCTGGTTTCTGTTCTCAGGCTCAGTTTCTATGTAACTCAAATTTGCACCTTTATCTTTATAACTGGGAAAGTTCATTTAAGTGCTTCTGTTATTCAGGTGTAAGGGCTCATCTCCCTTATCTTGGGCCCTTTCCTCTTCAATCTTTGTTCAAGCCTTTGGATTGTACTCCTTCTGGGATGTGCCTGGGGGCAGCTAATATTTGAATGTAAATCAAAACTCAAAACCTAAGAATCCTTTCGTTTTTAAGTTCACTCTGCGACCTGAAATTACATTCTTACAGTCCCAGGGAAGCTTTTAGGCTCCTTTTTATGTAGGGATAGGGCAATTTTCCAGAAGAATTAGGTAATCTCTAATGTGATTGATATGGACCAAAGAAGGAACATTAGTACAATTTTGATTGGCTACTATGTTCTTCTATATTTGGTGAGACCTTAGAGAGTAGGTTAGGTAATCTAAAACTTCATTGTTGGGTTCTTAGGGGTGGCTACATGGGTTGACTTCTGATTGACTTCTGCCAGGTGGTCAGTGGTCTGCATTCTTGTGAGTGTTTAACCACAGAATGAGATACCCAAACCATATGAGGATGCAAGATGGCCCATCCTGAGGTAAGATAGTTTCCCATTCTTGAGGTTATTACCAGGCTGTTCTTCAGATGGGGGATTTTATGACTTTGTTCCTGGAGCTGGTGACTTATGACTAGTTCCTGAGACAGAAGTCAGGCCTGGTCCTAAAATACAGTTTATGTTGTCCTCTCAATTAAAATGACTATACACATAGGCTGGCCATGCATAGAACTTCATAGTCTGTAACAATTGTTCACTTTACAGGATCCTACAACTAGGGTGGTCTCACAGTCATCATAAGGGTGACTTCATCCTAGACTCCATAAAGGTGGCCCTAAAGAAATCATCTAAAGTCAAGTCTAAATTTAGGTTAAGTGCTGTCATGTTGAAACATGGCCAATATATTTTGTTAGAGATAGTTCCCAGTCCTGGGTTTCAAGGATCATGAATAGGAATTACCTATCAGGAGTCCCAATAATAGTATCAGTCTGAAGCTGATGTTTGGGTAAAGAGTACTTTTAAGGGCCTTCTAATTTTCACTCTTGGGCTAGAGAAATGGCTCAGTAGTTAAGAGCACCAACAGCTTTTCCAGAGGTCCTGAGTTCAATTCCTAGCAACCATGTGGCTCACAACCATCTGTAATGGGGTCTGGTGCCCTCTTCTAGTATGTTTGAAGAGAGCAATGGTGCTGTACTCATATGCATAAAATAAATAAATAAATCTTTAATTTTCATTCTTGTCTTGGCCACTGGTGTTGCTTTTAAATAAGATGATGAATCCATGCAGCATCCACTGCCACCTTAATGGCAGTAGGCATGGTCAGGATAATAGGCTATGGCCCTTTCCAGGAAGGTTCTGGGTCCTACTGGGCAAACAGTGGACCCACAACAAGTCTCTGGGTTGCAACCTGTGTGCTGACTTTGAGAGGACTGCCAAAGGTGGTAGGAGTAAAAGACAAGCCTAGATATCTCTAGACACCTACTGTAGGGCCTGTAAGGAAGGAATACTTAGGCATTTCAAAGACTCATGGGCTTCCCCTTGCAGGCAAAGTTAATGGAGGCAAACAGCTCCACATTATCTCAAATGGGGTTTGCTTGTCTCTACAGGGGGAGTATCTCATTATAAAAAGAACAGTAGGGATCAAACCAGTCAACCCCTCAAGTTTCTGTGCAGAGATTAGTCAATTTTTTCTTTATAGTTGTGTTAGCTCTTTCTTTTTGTCCTAAACTTTGGGGTCTATAGGCACAATGGAATTTCCAATGTATCTTTATAGTTCTAGCCACCTGTTATGACATCTTGATCATGAAATCCAGGCCACTGTCAGACCCCAAGGAGGAAGGGTGTGTGAATTATGAGGTAATCTCCATAAATAATTTCTTAGTGACACATTAGCTGTTTCTGACCTAGTAAGGAAAGCCTCTACCCTTCCTGAACAAGGCATCTACAAAGTCCAGTAAATACCAATAGCCAAACCTCGCTGGATTAGCCTTAACAAAGTCTAAGTCCCGGGGCTCTTGAGGGCCAAGTCCTCTTTCTCAGATGCTCATAGGTGTCAATCTTCTGCCATTTGGGTTTTACCTGAATGCAGATGGCACATTGATGGTTAATCTGTTCCATCATCTCATCCTGATGAAGCAGAAAAGCCCTCTCTCTAATTATTGCTTTTAGCTTAGTTGATTTCAGATGGGTACTTTGTTGAATTTGGGAGAGAAGAGATGCCCCTAGGGCTCTGGGTAGGATGGAGTGCCCTACGGGCAGACTCCATCAATCTTCTATGCTGGTGGCTCCCTGATGTTGGGCCCATATTTCCTCTTTGTTAGTATATTCCATTAGGTCTGGCTTGGACAGGAGGGCAAGGGTCATGGGAAGCCCTAGCTACTGACATGGCCCCACTGGCTCTTTGGCAGTCCATTTGGCCATGGCATCTCTAGGCCTATTGTCTCAAGCTTCAGCTGAGTTTCATTACTGATGTCCAGGACAATGGATAATAGCAAGCTTTGCAGAAAACCAAATGGCTGCCAGGTAGGCAGGAATTTCTTTTTTGTTCTTGATCTCTTTTCCAGCTGAGGTAAGTGACCAAGCCAGCTCAGTTAGTCAACAGGGTCTTGAGGGAAGGAATGAGGATTGAAGAAAAAATAAAAATCAATTAAACAATTATCATAGTATAACTTCAGCAACTGCTGAAGTGGGTTTAATTTTTTCCAGTCTGCTTTTATATCATTCTAGGTACATGCAAAGAATATGGGCAATTCTGAGGCATGAACAAAGTAGTCAAAGAACAAACAAGACATAAACAAAAGTCCCATGGTCACTGTTTCTAGGAACCAATTAAGATGATCATGATACATCCTTTGGCTGTATTTTTCTTGAACTTACTTCCTTGTCCTAGCCCAGTGTCAAATATTCTTACCAGTTTCCTAGAAGCAGCACCAAAATCTCTTCACAGGTAAGTAGGTCACATTCCTGATACAAGGCATCATGGATGTGTGCAGTGGTGAGCATGCCAGTTGTCCATATAAATATTGATAAACACTCTCCTGTAGACAGAATCTCTTATAAGTAATACCTGTCAACAAAAAAAGCCTATGACCAATGAGCTGACGCAAGAAATAGGAGGTGGAACACTGACAGGAAAAGATAGGATTCTGGAGAAAAGTGAGAGATGCAAAGATTTACCCTGGAACAGAGGAGGTCAAAAGCACGGGAGCAGAGCAGAGGTAATCAGACATCCAAGAGAAAGTCAGAATAGAATGACAAGGAGATTCATGCAGGAACTTGGAGAAGATGAATATAACCCAGCAGGTAGCTGAACTTAGGATAAAATTAGGAGGAGATTCGCCTCAGACTTGGATGCATGAAGCTGAGGACAGGTAACTAACCATATGGAAATCAAAGAATATTTTTAATGAGTTAAATAAGTTATGAAATAGTTGAGGAATGAGCCAAAGCTGTGGCTTAGCTCAGATTCATCATTCTAGGATCAGAGGCTGGGAAGAAAAACACAGATTTACGTTTTACCCTCTCCCCATATCAATGCTATTAGTTGCCTTTTGGAATGAGATTCCTGGGGAAGGAATTGGACCCAGATTACCTCACCATCAGCATAGCCACTCCAGTGTACCTGACCCTGTCTTGTATGTAGCTGCTCCTATCTGTGTACAAGATTACATCTGCCTTGCTAGGGGGCTGGTCTTGAGTGTCAGACAATCTATATTGCAGGTGGTTGATGACCTGTGTGTAGTTATGACTTGGATGCTTCTCAGGTTCAGGCAGAAGGGATGCTGACTTCAACATGGCAGGGAGTAAGAACTTCATTCTGGGTGCATGTAGAAGGATGGCCTGATAGAGATGTTAGCATTTGACAGCCAATGGGGCTTCTTGTCTGGAGGAAGACCTCTATCTCATGGAGAAATCAAGCTAAGGTCATAACCCATTGTCATTTCGTCAGCCTCCTTGACAAAGAACATGCTGGTCACTACTGCTGAGTTCAGTCTCTTGGATAAGTATGCAGCAGGCTCTCTCCAAGGTCCTAAAATTTGGCTAGGACTCCCTTTGTTATTCCCCAGTCCTTAGTTATAAACAGATGACATGGTTTAGTAATTTAGGAGAGAGCCAGTGCCAGGGCAGAGACCAGGCCATGCTTTAAGGTTTCAAACATCTCTTTTTCCTTTTCACCCCTGAAATTATTTCAGCAAAACTTGGTATCCATAGTCAACAGTATTTCACCATCCTAAGGAATTCTCAGATTTTCCTCTTGGCCTTTGGCTGATGGATGTAGGCATAATGTTATTGTGCTCTGTATAAAGATTATCCTTGTATTATTCAAATGCTGATTTGAATAATCAAATCATATGTGCCCCATATTTGGTTGCAATTCTTTTCTGAGACTCTCTGGTCTCAATGTTGTATAAACATTGCTCTCCAATTATTCCTTGATTGAGTATAATAAGGCCTATTAGCCAGTAGCTGAGCAGAGGAGAGAATAGGACTGGGTTTCCTCACAGCTATGGAAGGCGGGAAAGGGGGTGGAGGGGGAGAAAGGATGTGGTAATTCATCCACAAGTAGAGGGTCCAGGAGACATCATAAGAAAGTAGCTGGATCAGAAAAAGCCATAAAATGCAAGTATCTCTGTTATTTCGGCTGTGAGGTAGCAAGATTATTTTAGAGTACTAAAATAGATAAATAATGCTCAGTTGTTATGCTTTAAAGATATTTAAAAAATAAAATAGTCCTGCCTCAATTATTTGGGAACTAGCTAGGTTAAGAGAAAACTGTAATATTTATGGAATCTCCACTAAGAGATGGATCTGTAGAATTTCCTCAGGGCTCCTCTGGGACAGGGTGTATTCCCCTCTTTCTAAATTATAACCTGGGTAGTTATTTTTTGTACAACATAATTGAGTCTTCTTGCCAGAGACATAACGGCAGTCTTGAAACTCCATCAACAAGCCTTTCGTGGCATGGCTATAGTTGGTCTCAGTAGCCAATATCATCTGTATATTGTAAATAAATAACTTTTGGGTAATCCTGCCTAAAGGCAAGGAGATCTGCACTGAGAATCTCTTTAAATAGGGTGGGTATCTTTTTAAATACTTATGACAATCTAATTCAAGCAAGTTGTCTATTTGTGGTGATTTGAATATGCTTGGTCCATGGGAAGAGGCACTATTAAGAGGTGTGGCCTTATTAGAATAGTGGTCTTGTTGAAGGAATATGTCACTGTATAGGGAGGCTTTGAGGCCTCCTATTACTCAAGCTTTGCCCAATATGGAAGAGAGAGTCTCTCTCCTGGTTGACTTCAGATTAATATGTAGAACTCACTGCTTCTCCAGTACCATGTTTGCCTTCCATGTTCCTGCCAAGATGATAATGGACTGAACCTCTGCAACCATAAGCCAGCCCCAATTAAATGTTTGCCTCCTTTATAAGAGTTGCCTTGGTCATGGTGTCTCTTCACAACAATAAAACTCTAACTAGACACCATTAAATCCCCTTTTTGGATCTGTCCATTCAAAAGAAAAAATAGATTGCCTTACCTTTACCAGCAACAGACTAAAGAAAGCATCTTTCAGTGCCAGAGCAGCATAAACCTGTTTTCTAAGGGACACAAAACTGAAACATATAAATGCATTTGGAACTGTGGGATAATGAATAATTTCTATTCATTTATTTACTCCCATTAAGTCTTGGACAGGCCTGTAATCATTAGAGATGGATTATGAGTTGAGAGTGGAGGTGTTCCAAGGTGACTGACAGGAAACTATAATGTTAGCCTCCCTGAGTCTCTGGATATAAATTGCAATTCCTTTTTGCTTCCATTCTTTTGGGATATTGTTTCACTCTGATTGGGGTTACAGTAATAGTCAGCTGAATTACTGTTGGAGTTTGATGTTTTGCTAGTCATAATGGATTTGTTTCTGCCCACACCCCTGGAATATTTGCTTTTAATTAAGCCAAAGATGGGGTAGATCTCATCTGGGCCAGGGATGGATCAGACAGTATCTAATATTCTTCCACAATTGGACAGCAACTATGATTTTAATTGGGAGTTTGTAGTCTAATTCTGTTTTGCCTTCCTTAAAGGTGATAGCAGCCTGTAGTTTCTAGAACAGGTCTTAGCTTAGTAGGGGATAAATATAGACTGGCATAACCAGGAATATATGTGTGACTATACCCCTTCCACTGCAACTTGGTCAGCTGTCCAGGAGTAAGCACCAGGTATACTTTAAACTTCTAGTTTATCTTTTTTTTTCTTTAGGTTTCTTTAGGACTAAAAAAGTCATTCTGGTGTTTACCAGGGAACTGGCAGGCTTGCCCCTAAATTTCAGGTAACAATGGGTTCACTGGGGGGGGGGGGGGGGCTTAATGGAATGGAGCCCAGCCCCTATCAGGTAGTTTCAGTTTATAATTCATCCCACTTTATCATTGCTTTGGGTGTTTCAGTCCAACAGTCCAGGCACTCATTTCTTTCAGTATCCCCCCCCCTTGTTTTTTACAATATGTACATTGACTTGGGTCTAAAGGAGGTCTAGGTAGTCTTGACACATTCCCTGGCTCCTTCTGGGGGCTTCTTTCATTATCTTCTGGCAGGTTATCCATCCTTATTTCTTTCAGCACTAGCACAATTGTCTTTCCTGACCATTTTGACAATCTCTGCTATCAAGTTTCCATTATTAGAGATTCATTGAAATACTTTTGACAACTCTGACATCTTTTCTTCAAATCCTTATAGCCTCTGGAGATTCTTTTTAATATCTGGAACTGACTGGGTAATGCTATATTTATCACTCTTGTATTCTCTGGGGTTTTGGGATCAATGAGTGTGAGTGGGTGACAAAGGCTATGTTAATCACCTGTCTGTTCTCTGGGGCTTCCAGATCAATGGGTATATAGGTTGGGTAGGCTTCTAAATGCCTCTCCAGAAACATGACAGGAATTTCAGCAGGTCCTTGCAAAAAGCTCACTAACTTTAGACAAATCTGTGGCCTTCTATTGGGCATTAAAGAGACTGTTCATTAGAATCAAGCAATAAGTGTTGGTAGCCCTTTACCTTGTTCATTGTTGGGGTCCCATTAAAGTCTGGTAGAAGAAAAAATGGTTTTCATATTTAGGGAGTCCTCAAAGGCTGTGGTCTTCCTTGCTTCCTTCCAGATTCTCTCTCCCTTCTAAGGTGAAGAAAGTTTGGAAGAGCTGTTCACACTCATCCCATGTAGGCTGGTGAGCATAAAACTCAAGAAGAAAAATTAAACCTTGGGGTTTGTCTTAGAAGGAGGAATTTTGATTTTTCCAGTTGTGAAGCTCACTAGTGAAAGAGGAAATGAACATGGGGCTGTAGGATAGATGTTATTACCTGAACTACAATCTTCTGGATCCTACATTTGTGGCACTCTGGTAGTCATGAAGATTGTGTTTCCAGGATGCCCATTCATGCTCACATATAGGGAAATTGATCCAGCAATCTGAGTCTTCTGAGAATGAAAGAATGAACCCTGGCAGCAACTTTGACATTGAGTAACCTGGTATCAGGCCAACCCACACCAAAATCTGGCCAAGCCAATTTTCAAAGCAAGCAGAGTTCCTTTGAAGAAGGGGACTCTAATTCTGATTCCTGTGCTTTGAAACCTAATTTAAAGTTTTGTAGCATGCATTCTAAGGGAGAGGTTGAAACCATTGATGTCTGCTCTCTCATGTCTGCTTGTAACTGGAAAAGATTAATGGGGACACAGAAATACAGACAAAGGATCAAGAAAACAAAAAACAAAACCAACAGACACAGGACACTGATCAATAGCCACCAAGACAAACCAGATCCTGAGGGTGTATGCCAAGGTCCCACCCATGACTTAGACTTAGGAATTTTTACATGTGCTGTATCTAGGTTTTTCCATAACTTCCCCAATTGGTGCCTCAGACTGAACAAAACTCAAAACCCTAGGTTTATCTTACCTCTAGAAGTCCTAAATACAGGTAGGCACACAAGTAGACTCTTTGAAAACAGTTTAGGGGCAAGTTGGTGAAGGATATTTAATTCTTAGGGACAAAAATTGTCCAGTAAGAAGCCTCCCCTAGGCCTGATGGCCATTATCTTCAGGACTTGGGGGTCCTCTCCTCAGGAATCATTATGGAACCTCCAAAAGATTGGTAAAGAAAGGTACACACATATCCCACCAAGAGACATAATAGGTTCTGTTGGGAGCAACCTTGCTTATACACTGAAGGCCTAAGTCAGCCATAATCAGTAATACATGCCTACTAACACAAAGTCTTGGTCTCTGTGGGAAAACACTAATCCTAGAACAGATAGCTATAGACCTTTTAGTCAAGTAGCCTTAGTAGAAAACTACCAACCTAGATAATAACAAGAAGTCATAAATCTTGTAGATAGGTAGCCTTGGTGGAAAGTACCAGTTTAGATAAGAACAAATGAATCATAGACAGAGTTATAGTGACCTGGTCCACCCTGCTTCTTCTGTGAACTTTTACGCAGCCAATACCCTGTTCTGGAAGATAGCTTTACTCCCCCTGAGAACACCTACACTCCTGCATCATCCTCCTTCCCACATCCTGCCTCTATGTGTATATAACCCCTGTGTGAAAAAAATTAAAATAGTGGTTTGATCAGACTGTAGACAAGCCATGGTTCTTTGTGTTCTCCTGTCCTCCAGTTCTCTCTTCCAGGTCCTCTGGAACCAAGTTCAATGTCCCATGGGACTGGGACAAGGTTCAATTATATGGGGCCTTTATTTTCCACCAGCGGGGTTGTCTCATACAGAGTAGTGGAGAGCAGCCACAAACTCCAGTTTGCATGAGCTTTTAAAGGCAAAAATCATAATTGTGTGACATATACAGTATAGAGTGAAAAATTATAAAAATCATTTTATAAAATGTATATAGGCTTTCTCTAAGCCTCACTTAAAGGACATGGAAATTTTCTCTGAAGCAAGCTAAAAATGTAGACTGGCTGGTTTCAGGAACCGGAAGAGAGGAATGCAAGTCATCTAGGTGGTGCTGAGAAACTAATAACCATGATGACAGGGCAGAGCCGTGTCTGAGCAACTGAGAAATAGTTGAGGAAGTGACAGAGCAGGGCCACAATGACAGGGCAAGGCCAGAGTGACATGGCAAGACCACATTTTTTTAGAAGAATGAGTATACAGAGTGTTTTCCACATGGCCCTGACTCACTTAGGTTGGGTTCCTCTGGAATTCTCCGCTATTTTTATGTTATGTTTCCTTAGCAATCCCTCATCCCCTCCTCACTCCCCTGGTTTGTGGTTTTCCCCTTTTAAAAAGCCCCTCAGCCAGCCGGTATTTGTCAGTTCAGCTCCTTCATGAGCAAACGAATTGACCATTAGCTGGCTAACTCTCCCTAATAAAGCCTCTGCTGTTTGCATCCAGATTCGGTGTCTTGCGAGTTTTTGGGTGGGTGTGACTTCCTGTGACTTGAGTGAGGGTCTCCCCAGAGAGGGGGGTCTTCAACAGAAAGTTAGCTGTGAGCATCTGCAGGAAGCAAGCAAGTGTTGTTCACAGAAGCAGAAAGATAGCAGTTATGAGTTGAGCTTTTTTGTAACCATGAGGCTGTTTACAAGAATTACTGAGAGTTTAGGTAAGGGATACATCGTATAGAAATTCATAGCTGGTCTATGTGATCAGTGAACAGTTTACCCAGGTTAATTTTAACACTTAAGTTTTTTATTAAGTAGTGGGCAGTGGTGATACATGCCTTTAATCTTAGTACTAGAGAGACGGAGGTAAGTGGATCTCTGAGTTCAAGACCATCTTGGTCTCCAGAGTGAGTTCCAGAGAAATCCTGTCTTGAAAAAACAAAAACAATAAAGCAAAAACAAACAAAAAGAACACTTTCACAAGATGGCATAACTATGGTTACAACTGTTTGGTCATGAAGTGGGCCCCGAAAATGGCAGTGCTACTGATAGTGTCCTAAGATGACAGCCCTGGTCCAACCCAGGCTGAATTTTTGTAGCCACCCAGCGGCCTAGGATAAACTGAGTTTACAGTCTAGGAGGAGCTCCTATTCTAATAAACAGAAACCTAATCCATCATTGCTCAGATATCTCTTGAGGTGGGTTTCTGTTTATCAGGAAAACCACTGCTTCTCTTCACCCACAAAAGTCAACTACCTTGGACAAATGGCTTCTAGTTCCTGATTAACCCTAACAACTACCTCAGTTCAAAGTGCCTGTGCTTAACTCCTAGGCTGTTCTGACCTGCAAGCCACCTCCCAGTGTTACCTGGCTCTGTAAAACTAGCAAGGCTTCCCCTTCCAGATGCAGTCCTCTACTGTCTAAGGCGTCCAAGCCACTTGTCTTAAATGTCTTTTCTACCCACAGAAGCGGTCTAGTTCAGTGGTTTCACTGTGCCTTGCTTATACTAACTACATCTTGCTGAGAAGAACATTCTTGTCCAGCCATCCTGCTACACCTGCAGTTTCAATAAAACCATTGTTGTAATAAACTAGAGCCTTTAAACCCTTTGTTATGAAATACCCAATTCTAGCAATTTGTGGATCACCAAGGTCAAATAGTCCTGAGACAGAGAGCAGGAATCTGCCATAAAGAACTCCAAGCCAAGAAATAAGGCAAGACAAAGTTTGTAAAGGCAAAACCAGGAATTAAGTCAAATCAGGTTAGGTCAGGGGAATTATACAAGCATGATTTCCATGTAAGAAAAGGAGGAACCCTATGTTTCATTCTCAAAAGGATAGGAAAACCATTTGTTCTATAAGGCAGGATATGGTACTGAAGGAGAGGATATATGGAGACAAGGCAACTTGACTTTCTAGTCCATTACATTTAACAGAAACTTGAGACTTCTGCCATCATCATGTCCCTGGTATGATGTAATTGTGGTTTAGGGCTTTCCAAACTCTACCAGGCTTCTCTCCAGAGTCAAGAATCTCTTGGCCATAAGCATTCTCTCAACTGCCAGCAAATATGGTTATGAGGGGATTAGATAGTGCCAAAAGCCTTTCTGGGTCCTATGGATGGAGCAAGGAGCACTGAGCTTCTAGGTCCTACCAGGGTCATGTTGGCAAGACCAGTGATGGACTGGTGGTACTTGAAGTGGAAACTTAAGGGTTCTTTGGAGAATCAGTTGTGTTGGATGGTGTTTTGCTGGGGAAAACACACACGTGAAGGAGTATTTTCCTGAAGTGGGCACAGGTGAAAGAGTAAGGCAGACTCATGAAGGAACATTTCACTGAAGCAGATACAGGAGAGAGGCTATTTTGCTAAAGCAAACACATGAAAGGACATGTGATGAAGGAGTCTTTGTTAACAACATGCATGTATTGGTATGCCTTACATTGCAAGGATGAGCTCAGTCCCATTTGTTGGAACTCCTTCAACTGGGGCTGATTGGATGCATGTGTTGAGGCAAGGCATGTAGAGGACATGTGATGTTTGGAGAATATAAATAGAACAGAGTGATGGCTTGCTGGTTCAGCTAGCTGTGCAACACTTGTGGGTCTCACAGTTTCACTGAACTTCTCTTCTCTGATAGAGGCACACCCAATGAACTTCTGGCATTTCTCAGGGTCCCTCCTGCTGCCTTGTCCAAGGCTAAGGCCTGGCTGTCTCTGCTAAGTTGTGTCACCACTGTTGCTAACCTGACTCTTATCGAACTGGACTGCTGGTGTATTCGTGAAGTGTTTGCAAGTGGATCAAGCTGCCACTGCTTGCTAGTCTGTGAACTGAACTGCAAATTTTCAGACAATACAGAAAGGAGTTGCTTCAAAGAACCTTTCTAAACAGGTATACTCCCCACCCCATGCTATCCTCCACCCCATATCCTTTCTTTCACACTACTGCAGAGTGAAAAATTATAAAAATCATTTTATAAAATGTATATAGGCTTTTCTTTAGGCCTCACTTTAAAGGGCATGGAAAATTTTCTCTGAAGCAAGCTAAAAGTGTAGACTGGCGGGTTTCAGGAACCAGCTAAACCACAAAGGGAAGAAAGGAATGTAAGTCATCTAGGTGGTGCTGAGAAACTAGTGACCACGATGACAGGCAGGGCCATGTCTGAGCAACTGAGGAATAGTTGAGTAAGTGACAGGACAAGGCCACAGTGACATGGCAAGACCACATTTTTTAGAAGAATGAGTATACAGAGTGTTTTCCACATGACCCTGACTCACTTAGGTTGGGTTCCTCTGGAATTCTCTGCTATTTTTATGTTATATTTCCTTAACAACCCCTCACCTTCTCCTCACTCCCCTGGTTTGTGGTTTTCCCCTTTTAAAAAGCACCTCAGCCAGCCCGTATTTGTCAATTCAGCTCCTGCATGGGCAAACGAATTGACCGTTAGCCAGCTAACTCTCCCTAATAAAGCCTCTGCTGTTTGCATGCAGATTCGGTGTCCTGTGAGTTTTTGGGTCACCATGACTTCCCGTGACTTGAGTGAGGGTCTCCCCAGAGAGGAGGTCTTCACTACCTCTAGAGGGTGGTGGTCTAGAGGTTAAAGCATTTAAAAACCATCATTAAAAATAGGATTTGAAAATAGATGGGCAGGTACCAGGGCTCCAGTGTCCTGGAGCTTGATATTTTCTCTGTGGTCAAATGTACCAGGAACATCAATTAACAATTAAAGAAATGCCTGATAACCTGAGTTTGATTCCTGAGACCCACATGTTAGAAAAAGAGAACTGACCCCCAACAATTTTCTGGTTTACATATGTGCAGTGTGGCACACATGTGACAAGACACATATATCTTAGTCAGGGTTACTATTGCTGTGATGAAACACCATGACAAAAAAAGCAAGTTGGGAAGGAAAGGGTTTACTCTGCTTATACTTCCACATCACTGCTTCATTTCAGGTTATTTGATCACACTTTGAGCCCTGAGACTATGTAATATAGGATTTACTGGAAATGTAGGATTTCAGGTCTCAGTTCCAACTTAAAATTGAAAGAATCCCACTGTCCCAGGACACATCCTGGGAGGAGCACATTCCTTAGTCAGAGGACACTTGCTGGATTAATATTCAGAGGAAGAAGGGAGAGGCTGATTAACTTTCCTCAGACCACAGGGGAGGGAACCCACCTGTGGGTGAGGAAGGCCCAGAGCACATAGACACATTCCAGGAAATGGGCCCAGGATGGGAGGTGGTCAGGAAGCTGGGCCCTTAACGTGGTAAACCTGGGCAAATGGAAGACACTCACTGTCATAAAAATAATGTGCGAATCTGAGTCACCTAGAGACTGGACCTGAGAAGGTCAGCCTTTGTGATTGCCCTTGTGAACTCTGTATAAAAACTGCTCTCAGCTTTGGCTCAGGGTTTCTCTTGCCTGCATGCAAGGGAGCCACAGTGCACTGGCTATTATCATTAAACCTCATGTTTTTGCAGCAAATCTCCTATCTGTGAGTGTTTCTGCAGGAGTGTGTCCCCCGGTTTTGGATCTTCGTATCCAACAAAAAAAAAACGTTTTTACTTGTGGTGTGGCTCAGCTTTAGCACACACTTTTGAACCAAGAGCTTTCTACTTGAATATTGTAAAGCTGGATTAGATAAAGTCAACCAAAGGTCAAGAGGCAGAGCAAGCAGCCAGTTGACAGGAAGTGAACATAAGAACAAAACATAGACATGAAGACGGTGTCAGGAGGTTAGAGAGACACACAGGAAATACAAGGGAGGAACATTTGGTTTGAGGGATTTTTTGAGTCATCATAGAGGAGGGTGTCATTTTGGGATGTTGGTTGAGGAAGAATGTCAGCTGTGCTTTCTGTGCCTCTCTGAGCTAGAAGGCTTTCACCCCTGCATCTGGCTCCCAAGTTTTATTGGTGAAAGCAAATGTTTGAAATTTTGTTAAGAACATTTGGCACCAACACATGACACAGCCACATGGACAGAGAAATCACACCAGCTGCAAACAAACTGAAAAGCCATCCAATTTGCTAAGTCACCTAGGAAGCCCTCAGGGAGAGAATTTAGGATGGGAAATACCATAATACAAGTCAATAGGACTGCTTTAAATGACTTGAAAATAGAAGCGGAAAATGAAAATATAAACAACTTAACTGAGATTGACATATTACCAATTATAGTTACTATCAGTCTGACAATTCATATTTTATCCTTAATAGCCATAGTGAGTTTTTTGTGCCAAATATGAAAAGTGGATTGATAAGATACAAGCCTTTGAAAAACTTATAAATGAAAATAAGAAAAATTGAAACAGACAAATGAATTTAGACAAGAACCTACCATGTTAACCACATGGTGAAACTGAAGCAGAGCATCCCAAGGTTGTTAGAAAACTAACCTTACTTTATTCAGTTACTATACAAGACCTACCAGCAGATGATGGGCACCCCCAAGGTTATGATATATTTGGATGGAATCCTATAGACATATTAGATTTGAAAGTGTTTATGGAAGTAATCATTTCCTATAGTTTGCATTTAGCCTATGTGAAGCAGATATAAAATTCATGGGCAACTCAGAACAGAATTATCCCCAAGTCTGGAAAGATTTGGCAATAGTAATATTGGAAGCTGGTCCTCAGTTACAGTGTTGGAAAATGGAAGCAAAAATGTTGGAAAGAGGAAGCTAGGGCCATAGAACAATGAAATAGCACTAGAAGTATTACTATTTCCCAAGATCAGTTGCTAAGAGAATGTCAATATGCTGAGCTGGAATTTGATGATCACACCTTGGTGCTATGCCATTTAGTAGTTTTCAATGCGTGGGACAAGGTTTCCTGAAGAATCAGGAAAGAAGTCTGAGTCAGTTAACTAAAATGATACAAGGCTACAAAGAAACCCTCACTGATTTTTTTTTTAAAGATTGACTTCAGTTATAAATAGAGGAGTATCAGATTCCCAAGTCAGATAAATGTTAACTGGATCTTTGATTTTTGAAATGCTAATTCAGGATGCAAAAGGATGAATAGACCTTTAGAGGCAAGATCGCCACTAATAGATGAATGGACTAGAAGTACAGCTGGTATTTAATCTCATATGTATAATGCTACTGTAATAGGAAAAGTAATTTCTAAAAGTTTTAAGAAAAATAAAAATACCAAATGTTTTTATTGTGGTGAGAAGGGTCATTTAAAAAGGGACTGTAGGCAAGGTGTTTCTAGAAACAATGTTTTTTTGAGAGACAATCCAAAAAGAAGGCCCCCACCTTCTGAAGTATGCAGAAGGTGTGGCAAAGGCTGGCATTGGACTAATGAATGCAGATCAACAAGGAGCAAGCAAGGTAACCCTTTGCCATTAGGAAATGTCCTAGGGGGCCTCTTATAGGCACTAATATCAAATTTGATTCAATCATTCCCTGTCAAAGTCTAGGAACTCAGCCACAGAACAATTAAAGGATTCAATGCCTGTTGTTAAAAACAGCAAAGCTCTGAATACAATCAAGGACAGAACAGCTTCAGTAGGTAAAAGATTCAGGAGAGACCAAAACACAAGTATTTTGGCAAACTGCTATAAATGATCAGAGACCATAGCTAAGAAATACAAATAAGTTACATTGAAATGGAAGGTTTAGTAGACATAGGAGCAGGTGCAACAATAATTACACCAAAATCTTGGCATCCAGATTGGTTGCTTCAGGGGGTATATATTCAGCTTCTATGGATTAGAACTTTATCTCAGGTAAAATGAAGTACAAGATGAGTAGAATGACAAATAGGAAAATTAAAGCCATATGTGGCTAACATAGCCATGAATTTATAGGGACATGATTTGTTGCAGCAATGGAAAATACAGATTACCATCCCTCCAATCTCAGAAACAAACTATAAAATAAAAAATGCTTCTGAGAAAAAATATCAAAAGGTATTATCAAGAACAGTCACAGACTGTCTGGGTTGTCCATAAGCAGGACAGGACAGGTGTTGGTCTTTCAAAGGTACCAACAGCCCTACCTTTAAAATGGTAACTGACAAGACTGTATGGATAGATCAATGGTCTATGACAAAAAAAAAGGACAGGTACTAGAACAGCTAGTACAGGAGCAGCTAAATGTTCAACATATTAAAGAATCTATCAGCTCATGGAATTCCCCTGTGTTATAAAAAATAAATCAAGAAAGCGGAGAGTGTTAAGATTTAAGAGTCATAAATGAGATGATTCAGCCAATGGGCTCCTTACAACTTGGAATCCCTTTGTCTTCTTTTTTTAATCTAAATAATGGCCTGTGATAGTAATTGATTTAAAGGATTACTTTTTCATAATCCTTTTGCATGGGCATTATAGGGAAAGATTTGCTTTCTCAGTACCTACTTA
The DNA here is from genome assembly GCF_011762505.2 of Arvicanthis niloticus. Classification (NCBI taxonomy): domain Eukaryota; kingdom Metazoa; phylum Chordata; class Mammalia; order Rodentia; family Muridae; genus Arvicanthis; species Arvicanthis niloticus. Next base: position 15,316,313 of record NC_047671.1, read on the forward strand.
TAATAACAATTATCCTATAAAGGTATCGTTGGAAAGTCTTATCACAAAGAATGTTAAACATCCTACCTTGTGCCAATATGTTGTACAACAGCTGTTAGAAATAATATGGAAACAGTTTCCTCAACCTAAAATTTACTATTATATGAATGATATCTTACTGGCTGATTCAGACGCAGATACCTTAGAGAAAAAATGTTTGATGAAGTAAAGAGAATTTTGCATTGCTGGGGATTACAAATTGCTCCAAAAAATACAGAAAAAGGAGATTCTGTTAATTATCTAGGTTATAAGATAGGTCTAAAGAAATATTCATCCACAGAAAGTATGAATCAGGAGAGATCAATTACAAACTCTTAATGATTTTCAAAAATCAATGGGACATATTGACTGGTTATGTCCTACAATTGGATAATGACTCAAGAGCTAAGTAATTTATTTTAAACAATACAAGATGATAAGAACTTAAACAGTCCACAAAAAATATCAGCTGTTGTGGCCCTCCCTTTTTCCTTGGAGCTGTTGGCCACTAACCTGAAAAGACTAATGGAACAAGGTTTGGATGGCCATGAATACCTACAGATTAGCTTCTGGGATCAGCTTCAGTGACACAGCTCAACTTTATTCAGGGTGAACAATGGTTATATAGATCTTGGGGAATGGGTAGGGATTCCCAGGGTGGATATACATTATTGGCTAGAGTGAGAATGTTTCATTTACATGAAGAGGAATTCCAAGAACCTGTTGGAGAGGTTCTTATTGGGAGAGAGGAACATGTAATATGGCTATAGGCTATGTGACTTCCCTCAGAGGTTCCTCTGGGTTACAGGAAGGAAGAGCTGATTAGTCATAACATATTACCTAATTATCATATGGCAAGAAAGGCTGAGCAGGACTTCTGTGCAGAGTCATGCAGCACTTGCAGGAAGGTTTGTGCACGGTCATCCTCTAGATACGGTCACACGTGTGCTCAGTGATACTCTCCAGATACATCAGACAGAGAGGAGCGAGATCCACTGAGAAAGGGAACCCTCCATTTTGCAGCAAGCTTGGAGAGCTTATCTGGACATGGTGGACTACAACCTTAATAACCGGGTCTTTTGACAAACTGAGGCTGAGGGAGAACCGGCTCGAGTAAAAACGAAGTTACAGAATGCACATGTGAATCTCTTGGATCCAAAGCTGGATTGTATTTTAGTTATTTTGTCCTCCATTATTCTCCCACAGGAATTCTTACATGGAGAGAAGATAATATCTTAGAGTGAATTAATTTTAGCATACAAACAGAATAAAAAAGAAAGGCCTATGTAGAAAAGGTTTCTGACTTGATTCTGAAAGGAAAAATGAGACTTTGTCAGTTAGGTGGCACATGCTTTTAATCCCACCACCTAGGGAAAAAACTCAGATACAACTCCTAATTGGTATTTTTGCACACTAGAGAAATTACACATCATATTTACAGATTATTATAAAACCCTCTACAGGGCTACTAGAAAGGCAGCTAATGTCCAATGGGGACAGGAACAAAGAACAGCTTTTGTGACATCCAGTAAGCTCATCTCTGCCATGCAACCCTGATACTGATACCCTAATTACGGATATCATATTCATTAGTGAATTGACAACTGGGGACTCTTCATAAAGCAAAAAGAAGTCCATCACATTTACCTGTTGGCTTCAATTGCAAACAGAGAATAAATTCTCTTTGAGAAACAAATCTAGACATTTTATGAGGCATGAGGAACCATATATTCATTCATTTCCAACCACCCTATGGTCATAAAAGTTCTTCTTATAATGATGGATTGGATCCATTCAAAGGCAGATTCCTTGTTCTTTGGAGCAAACCCATGTTCTTAGCCATAGAAGGAAAAGTAATATAGTGTGAAGTAGAAACTTACAGTTTTGGAAACTCAGTTATGTCAAAGACTATCTTGCTGAAGTAGACACAGGTGAAAGGATGTTTCGATAAAGCAAGCATGTGAAAGGATGTATGATGAAGTATTCTTCACTAAGGACACACATGTATTGGTTTGCCTTACATTGCATTGCTGAGCTCCACTTGTCATATCTTCATAGAAAGAAACACACCAACAACTTGTGGTGTTCTAGCAGCTTCTTGCCGCTTCTTTGGACTCAGGCCAATTGGCACAGTGATGTCAACTGGTACAGACTCATGTGCTGAGGCAAGACCCGTGAAAGAACACATAATATCTAGACAGGGTATAAGGAGGACTCAACGGACTGTGAGAGAGGCTTGCTTAGCTAGCTTTTTGGTGTCATGTCTTTGGCTTCACTGATCTTCACTTCATCGAGAGAAACACAGCAGTGAACTCCTAGCATTCTTTCTGATCTTGTTCACTCTCGCTGGCTCATGCCAATTCAGCGGAGGCCTGGCTGTTTCTGCTGGGTCATGCCACTACTGCTGATTCCTGTCTTGACATTACTGAATTAGCCTGCTCATATATTTGTGAAGTGTTTGTAAGTAGATTGAGTTGCCACTGCTGAGTCCTATGAACTGAACTGCTGACTTCCTGACAGTACAGATGGAATTTGCTCCAAAGAACAATTTCTAAACAGGTTCACTTCTTCCATATCCTAATAACCTTTCTTTTCTACTACCTCTGGTGGGTAGTAGTCTAGAAGAGAGGTTAAACACATATTAAAAGAACGCATATTAAAAGTAGGTTTTGAAAAACCTCCAATATTAGAACTGGTACCTATCAGAACTTCTTCATTATCAGGATGTGGCAGCAAAGAGCTCTGTGCCTTTTTACACTGAAATAGCTCAGTTGTCTATAATCTTCATCCCTAAACCACTAACTCCTTCCCTCAAAACAGGCACCTATTGAACTGTGGGGACCAATAGAACGATCACAGCATTTGGCTAACACATGGCTAACATCAGCCACTGATGGAAGCAAAACTAATAGAAAGTAGCAACTATCAACCGAGGGATGCAATGGCCAATACTAAGGACAGAACCACAAAATCAGTGCAGCACATTGGCTATGAGAAAATCAACTAAGAAAGCAAAAGGAAAATCTCTATCTTCTCCAATTCACAGTGCAAGTGCAATGGTACAGTTATATGGCCATTAGAATGGAAAGCCACTCACTGGCAGATCAATGATAAAGATATCTGGTCATGGGAGGCATGCATGGAAATGGCAAAACTGAAGACCACAGGACAAGTGAAACATCTGAAGAAAGAGGACATCATCAAGAGAATACCAAGAAAGAGTATAGTATCTCCCATCTACAGCTCATCTCTGCTGCCCTCTACAGGCAAAGGAGGCAAATGGTCTTTATGTGGTCCCAATACAGTTAAAATTAAAGCTGATTTTGGGGATAGAGCATGGCTCTCTCCTGTAAACCCACACATGCTGCTTGTTAAAGGAAAATCCAAAATCTCTGTCTCATATCAGAAGAGCCACCTTGTATGAAACAGATAAAAACCAAAAATAAGGCACTATTCTGTTACCACTAGTCTCATAATGTTTTGGTTTTCATTTGACTCTTTAAAACTTCTCTTAAGGTATAAATATTATCTCAAAATGTATAAGATTATTATGTGTATATAAACTTTCTGTCAGGGTACTAATACAGAGTACTAATTCTAGAAATAAACTTCATCTAGCTTCCTGTGCGTGTTTTCAGGTTTGAGTTTGAAGCAGGTAACTTAGTAACAGAACCTGTACCTCGGATGCACTTAGTAGGTTGTAGTCCTCAAGCCTTTGGAACTTTACTGAACGTGACGTCTAAATGTTTAGGTTTCTACCATGCCTAACCGTAACCTCCGGGGTCTCCGAGATGATGAGGCCCTGCAAAGATGAATCCACCTGCATTGTGGGAGCACTAACCACTGGGAAAAACGGCCTCATGCTTGCCTGTTGCCAGGTTCTGCGCAAACAGTGGACACCTGTGTTCTACTTGGGCCGTATTGCTACTAAACTGAGTCTAGCATGGCTGTCCTCTGAGAGGCTCCATCCAGCAGCTGACTCTGATGCAGACACCCACAGCTGTACAGTGGACAGAGCTTAGAGACTCTTGTAGAAGATTAGAAGGAAGGATTGCAGGCCCCGAAGGGGACAGGAACTCCACAGGAAGACCAACAGAGTCAACTAATCTAGGCCATCTGGGCTTTCGGAGAATGAACCACCAACCAAAGAACATACATAGGCTGAACCTAGGCCTCTCTGCACATATGTAGCAGATGTGCACCTAGCCTTTCAGAGACTTGCTGTGCCAGGTTGGGGGGATACCCAGGGGGGTCCCCATACTACCCCCCCAACCAGAAGAAAAGGGGAGAGGAGATGGGGGATAGGGGAAGGATTATGGGATGGGGTGACTGGGAGGGGGGCAGTGAGCAGGATGTTAAGTAAAAAAAATAAAAATACTAATTGTTACAAATGACCTGTCATATCTCTGCTCTACAGTTAACCTTAGGTTTCATAGGCAATGCTTCATGCTTGACAACATCTAATGTAATTTCCAAAAATTTCCTGCAATACTTTCACCCTCAGCCTATCCTATCCAAAAGCCTACTTGACACTGCAGGTAACCTGTTTAACCTGTGCTTCTGTACTCAGAAAAACACATGGCCTCAGGCAGACTACAGTAGTCCGACCTTGTACGTTACTGTTCACGTTTTCTCAAGGTGTACACTTACAAAGGCCCGAGTGCTCACTACATGTTCCTTCCTGGCTTCCAGCCCACCATGTGCCAGAGGCTCTCACTGACCTCTCCCCTAGTAAGACAGCGGAGCTGGGACAGCAGTCCTAACGACTATTATCTTGGTAAGAGGTGAACTTGCAGTGTCACAGGTGACTCAAAAAAAAAAAAAAATCTCTGGTGAGAGAGGACACCTACAGTCTTCCACTGAAATGCTTCACATCAGGTTGAAATCTCTGAGATAGTTCTACAAAATTGGAGGGGGACTAGATTTATTGTTTATGTTTTGGGGAGATCTATGTGTATTCGTGGGAAAAGCTAGCTGTTTCTATGCAGGTATATAAGTCCTCATTTAAAGCAGCTTTAAAAAGGTCAAAGACAATCTAAATAAACATCAGAAGCAAAGAGAGAGCAACAGTTCCTGGTCCCGTTGCTGGTTTGATTGCAGTCCTCATACATATGGCTCTCAATTTCCCTCATTCTCCTCCTAGGACTTCTACTCCTCCAGCTCTAACCAACTGGTTGTCAAACTTCCTTAAACAACTAATAGCCTTGCTCCTAAGGGCCTAGTACAACTGTGCCACCCAGAGATAATGAGTCAATGCTTTGACTTATGTAAGACCAGTGGAGAATAAACCAAGCTAATCCCATTTTGCTTTAGCTGACTCCATTTTGTGTGCTTCGTACAACTATCCTCCCAAGCCTCACTAACCACAACCCGCTTAGCAGAACATTCACAATGCTGACAGGATACATTATACCAAGATGGGGGCCTGAGTACAGATCACTGGATGGTCCTCAAATAGGTCAGACTCACAGCCAAAGGGAGGACAGGAAGGGTCAGCTCAAGACTCCCAGCCTGCACATTTACCACAGCCTGTCTGGAGTGCATCTATGCTAACTCTACCTTGTCCAGAGGTTGGGACCACGACTGAAAGTGGAGACTATTGAGAGATATCCTTGTTGGTTGTTCAAATTTTTATTAACAAAACCTGTTTATTTGGGGGGTGGGTATAGGCAAGGGTGAGTAAACTTGAGTCTCACCCCAGCACTGAATATGGAGAGAGGAGACAGACAGTGACAAAGGGAAAGCAGAGACCCTTTGATAAGGGCAAATGGAAGCCAAAACGTGGATGGCAAGGATCAAACTAAGGGCAGTAGAATAAACAGATGAACGGAGGAACAGAAAGCTGGCAATGCAGGGCCACTCCCCTAACTGAATGCAGGGTTGAGGCTCTGGGCTGGTGCAGTCAGCGGTCAGCACTAGAGCGAAGGTCGGTAGTGAGTGGATCGTGTTGGATCGTTTGGTGCAGCATCAGGGCAAGTAGTCCTGCTCTGTTGGTCATGGCTGTGCGAACATTACGTTCCTGCTCAAACAGCTCGTCCAGCTTGTACCACTGCCAAGGAAGTGGGGGGGAGCATGAGAAGCCACTCCGGGAGCCCAGGAGGGCTCCAGTCACACCCAGTGTTAAACCTACCACCCGCACGCGCTCCAAGTCCACTTCCGCACGCCGAAGCTTCTCCCAGCAATAATGGCGGTTACACTGGCGCTTGGGCAGGCGGCAGAAGTCACCTGTGAGCTCAAAGACATCGCGTACTAGTGGACACCCACAGACCTCATCAGCTGGCACCTGCAGAGACACAAAGGGTAGGCGTGATTACGTGAGGGGGAGTGGAGAATCTGAAGGACAGTGAAAAGGAGACAAAGGGTAGGAATAGGAGATGGCTCAACAGTAAAGGGAGGGACCAGAAGCTGACAGGAAGAAAGAAGGAAGAAAGAGAGGGAAAGACCACACAGATGTGAGACAGGAAGCAGGGTAGGACAGGATGCAGGGGACTTGAGGAGAAACCTTACTTTGGGGTCCCGTGAGTGCTCAGGACATAGCACCTGGAGCCGCTTACAGTATGTTTTGCTCTGAGGGTTGTAGACATCACAGAAGAGTCGGGTAGCCCTGGTTGAGGTTAACAGGAGAGTGGCCTTGAGTAACTCCAGGACCACATCAAAGGCCCATACCCATTTCCAGCCCACCCGTAACCACCCTTCTCTTAACTCCACAGCCGCACTCACCCCTCAATGCGTGTGGGGTACATGGACCCAAAGGATGTCTGGCTCTCATACTGCAAGGATGAATACAAATAAAAGGACTTTGGGGTGCCCTCTCATGATACTACCAAGCAACACATCTGTCCTGTGGGCCACAGGCACCCCTGAAGTATCCACTCCCTTAGAATGGCCTCCTGACCTTGGCATAGCAACGCTCCATGTGACGCAAGGCAACTCGTGGGTTGATGGGATGCCCACAGGAGACGCAGAAGATCTGCAAATCTGTGTCATCGCTGTCATTCTCGTTGTTCTGCAGAGGTTGAAAGAATGATGAGGCCAGGCAGGACATCATACTGGGGCCTGCCGCTCTGCCGCTTCTTTACCTCCTCGTCCTCTCGCACAGCTTGCTGCTTAGCACGAAGAATGATGGCCTCCAGCTCGTGGAATCTGCGCTCCATCTCCTGAAGGCGGGTGCGGGCACTCTGCTGCTCGCGGCGGATCCGTTCAAGCAGCTTCTTGCCATGCTCTTCAGCGATGCAGGGGCTTTGCTGCCATTGCTGGATACGCTGGGGAAGGATCTCATATATTCGGCTGTAGGGAGATAGTGAAGTGCAGGCAGAGAAGCACCAGAGGCAGTGAGTGAGATGACCAAGGACAGGGAACGATGCGCTACCCAAACAGGTGCAATGCTGAAGGGAGGGGGAGGGGCAGGTGGTGATTGAATAGTACATAGACAACTAACCGTGGGTAGCTATATGGAGGGAAAGTCTGTCCATACCCCATGCTTTACTTCCTGACCCCCTTCAGTGGCCCAGGAAAGACTCACTTGGCTGCCAGCTTCATGCCACAGTCATCTGAACAATACTTGGACCCAGGCTGGGCGGCGCGCACACAGCCAGGCCCCAGGCACTGTGGTAGAGATGCAGGGTCCTTGGCGTCAGCCCTCTCCGGATGTTTCCACTTGTCTTTATGTTTCTGCTTCTGTCGATGCCGTTTATATCTCTCCTCCTTCTAGAGGGCAAGACATGGCATGTCAGGGTTCCACAGCGGTCAGCCTCAGACTTTGTCTGCTCTCCACTCCAGATGTTTGGCTCTGTCTCCATCTCCCTCCCTGCACCATCCTCTTCCTTTAACACCCATTTTACCCTCTCCATCACCTTCTTCTCAGACTTCTTCTCTCGACGCTTCACATGCTTCACTTTCACTGCCCGTTTCCTCAGTGCAGGATCCAGGAATGGGGACTCTTCTGCATCACTCATCCAGGGCTGCAAGCAGGGCATGCACTGACCCACCGGACAACTCATGGCCACGCCTACCTACTCATTTCCCAAGCAGCCTGTCCACCCTCTGCCCTGCTTTCCCACTCTGTAACTTCACCTTCTCCCCTTCTTCCCCCACCACAGGATGATCCTGTTACTCACTAGGCCGTGATCATCAAAGGCCCCAGCACAGAAGTCCTGGTACAGATCAGGGTCCAATGCTAGGTCCTCATCTGAAAGTGGCTCAGGTGTTGCTGTAGCCTCTGGTGGCTCCTTAACCACTGATGACAACACTGTCCCCTCATCTTCACGGATACGCCCCAGCTTCTGGGATTGCTGTGGCTGCTGTTGAGTGGGTGGTGGCCGGCGGGGCCTTGGCAGGGCCTCTGAGGGTGTCACCGGCGAGAGCTGCGGGGCAGAATCTCAGGACTGGCCCTGACCGCCCTGCCCGCAGCCCTGCCCCGCCCTGGGGGGCTGGACTCACCGAGGAAGGGAAGTACTTGTACGATTCCTGTGCGCAGGAGGAAGGCCTAGGTCAGCCCCAGGAAAATGGAGGGCTGCCCTGTCCTAGCCCCATTTACTTATCCTTGCTTTGCCTGGTCTAACAAACGTAGTTTTATCCCTCCCCTCACCACAAAGATATGCTCCGTCCTACCCAGTTGTGCCCTGGCAAGCCTTACAACCTACAGCTATATGGCCCCTCCCAGAGCTTTCATCTGAACATGCCAGGCCCCTCCCACCAGTCTGAACATAACAAGCTCCACCCCCACCCTCACTGGCTCATTTGTAGCTCAAGCAGCCCTACTTGGGCCTCCCAGCCATGCTCTATCTGATCCTGCCCAGCTCTGTCCATGCTCACCCGTGCCCGCAGTTGACACTGGCGAAGCCGGCACTTCTGCCGGATCTTGTTGGGGCCCCCAAACTTCTTCATGTCACGGCAGAAGTCACAATGGCCACAGTCCTCCGTGCGACGGCATGCCTCACACTCACCACACATCCGAGCTGACCGTTTGATTTGTTGCTGCTGCTGCTGTTGCTGGTGATGCTAGGAGACGATATCCAGGGTAGAGATCAGGAGAGAGATGAGGCCCAGAGCAGCACTTTCCCCCACCCCAAGCTCTGCAGCTACTCACCTGGCTAGGTGTGGCCACCAAGGGCTGTGGAGAAGATTTGTGGGGCGAAGCAGAGCCCCGAGCAAGCATGGCCCCAACCCCTGTCCCTGACCCTGCCCGGCGCTGCAGTTCTGGATCTGAAGCAGGCCTCTTGCGCCCTCCTCCCTCATCCCGGGGCTCACTGCCGTCCCGCTCACTGCCATCCCTCTCCCGGCACTTTTTGTGGCGGTAACGAATCTCCAGCTTCGGGTCCTTCTCTGTGAGGCAAAGAGTGGGGCCAAGGTGGGTTTGTAGGAGAGGTTTGAATGGTTCCAGAACCTCTTTCTCTTTTCCTGCCCCACCTACTTGTTTGGCTCATGCTATAGGAGAGAGCTGCCCCTTCCTTTAGGACCCTCCACAATTGCTTACGTTGGAGCTGGCATTCCGATTCGCCACAGACCAACCATCACTCTGGCCACACAGGACACCATTATTACCCAGGATCCCTCCCATCAGGGCTCCTCTTCATCTCTCGGAGCCCACTTCCGCCCCTGCTCATCCACAGGCCTTACCTCGGCACTCGCGACAGTACCATTCCCGGATGGCCTTGGCCATCTTCTCAGTGATCCGGATGCAGTCCCCATGGAACCACTCGTTGCAGTTGTCACATCCACTGCATATGACAGAGCAAGTAGAAGAGATGTGAGGGGGATGCTTCATCAGGGGTCCCCATCCCCGGCCCGCATCAGCCCACCCGCTTCTCCCTAGCTCACATCATGAAGCAATTGATGTCCGGTTTTCGGCAGATGCAGTAGATGGGTGCGTTCTCCCCATTCTCAGACTTGCTGTCCTCCCCAGCATCTGGAGGTTCCAGGTCTGAGCCATCTCCTTCCTGTGAGACCCACCCCCATGATGGCTCCTTAATTCCACCCCCTACACACACACTTACAGCTCCACCATGGTTCGCCACAAATTCCAACTGTGTCTTAGGACTTCCCATTAGCCTTTCCATTATAGTTCCCCCAGACCCTGCTCACCTAACCCTGGGCCTCATTACTTTGCCTATACTTCTCCATCACTCAGACCTCCTCCCATCACACACCCATCCTGTCAAGCATCCTGTCACTCTGACTGTTCATCAAATACACTTACCACACTGTCCCCTTCAAGAGTTCTAGGCGGATAGCACTTAATTTATTCTGCTGTCGTCCCATCCCGGCTTCCCACAAGTGTCTAGAACTTAGCTCATGGACCCCACCCCCGATGACGGTTCTCCAGAGCCTGTGCAAATACATTCATGGCCAAGTCCTTATCTCTCTGACGAAGGAACTTCGCGTGAAGGTTTCCCCCAGAACTGCCATCTGGAGTCCCCACGGAACTTCCACTATGGACCCCTCTACAACGGTTCATCAAAGAACTCACAGATGGTTCACCTCAAACCCCATCACACCCCTTCACTCACTGGCCCAGAGACTGGGCACACAGCTCGCCCCGTGCGCCTGCCAACAGGCAGCGGTTGCCAACCCCCACGACCTCTGCCTCTGAACCCCGATCCGACCAGGTACTCACCATATCTCAGCTCACAGAGCACCCGCTCTGGACCCCGCGAAGCTGAACAAGCTCCTCGGCAGCGTCCGCGGCGGTAGCAAAGGCGCCCGCAACTACTTCCGCCACTGGTCCCGCCTCCGCGGCCCCGCACTTTTACTCCTTACGCCCGGCGCGACCGCTTAGCAGCAAACAAATAGGTTGCCCACCTAGAGCCGCGAATGTCTCTCTGAAGCCGCCATCTTGACCACCGAGTCCGTAAGACAGCGGAGACCATACGTTCCGGGGAAGTATGGCCGCGCCTACAGTTCAGGGCCTCCGAGCGCGCCGCCACCTTGTCAGTCAAGTCCGTACGGTGGCCGCCAGAGGGCAATATGGCCGCGTTTGCTTCGACGTTACGACGCAGATGTCGTCAGCTGCTTAGCGTCATCAGGCGGACTCCAGTCGTTCCTAGGCAACAAATAGTAGCTTCCGGATCACGGCTTCCAAAGGGCGTGGCCATCTTGATACTTAGTACAGTGACTGCTGCTGCCACAGACTGGGTAATCCTGTTTCTGTCTAGATGTCCAGCCCATCATTTGCCCTTCGATGCTTATCAATGGGATGCCAGGCCTCCGTAGGGGAAATAAATGAGTCAGTACGTGCCCCAGTTGTTTCTCCACTTTTATCTACCTCCCCCATCATGTTTTTCAGGTAGATCGGGCTGGTTTTTTTGGACAGTCTCTCTAGTTTTAGCTGTGATTCAACTCACTGTGTAGATTAGGCCTTCGTCAAACTCACAGAAATCCACCTGCCTTTTCCTCTCAAGTACCGAGATTAAAGTCATGAGCGATCACTTCTAGCTAAAAATAAAATAAAATAAATAAATAAATAAATAAACAAGTTTTAACTTCTTAAGCATGTTGGCATATGTTGGTAATACCATCACTGATGGGGCTGGGGTTAGAAGATGCAAATTAATAAAGCCTGTCTAGAGTTCAAGTCCAACTTGGACAATTTTGAAACCCTTTTGGGGATGTAGGGGGATGGAAAAGGGAAAAAAAGAAAGAGAGAGAGGAAGAGAAGAGAGAAAAGAAAGGAAGAGAAGAGAAGAGAAGAGAAGAGAAGAGAAGAGAAGAAGAGATGGGTGTATAGCTAGCTCATTAAAAGCCAATACTAACACAATTTTAGTTACATAGCCCTGAAGTGAAAAGGAGGTGCCAGGTATAATAATTCCCTAGTAAAAGTACACAGGGCCTTAGTTCAATTCCTAGTATTACAAAAACAAATGATGAAAAGAATTCTCATGCCACATTTTATCCATTTCTTTGTCTGTTTTGTTAGGCTTTTTTTGAGATAAGAATCTTTAGCCCAGGATGAGTTTAAACTTCCACTTCTGTCACATGGTAAGTCCACCAGAGAACATACACAGACATTCTTAAAGTTGACTAGAAAGCCTTTATTTACTGCCGCTGGCTGCAAGAGACTTTCCCAAATCATGTAGCCCCAAGCCTCACTGCTGTTGGTCTTTTAAGCACAAAACCACATTTGGGGTTGACACACTTTAGTTAACAAGACTAGTTAGCAAGAAGCAGAACTACAAAGGCCAAAAAGCAAGGTTAGTACATTGTGGGACTTTCCCAGACACATCCAGATCAATGACTCAGGCTTTGGTTCTGTTTTGGAAGGTAGACTAGGTCTTTGTTCCTGTTGGGTTCCGAGGCCTGAATGATGTTTTTATTTTGGTGTCAGTTTTGTGGAGACATGTTACACCTCCAGAGTGCTAGGATAAGAGACGTGTGCTGGGGTGTTGAGGATTGAACACCCAGGCAAGCACCGTACTAACTGACCATGTCCCCAGCTCCACATCTTTCCTGTTGAACATTCAGAAGTAGACAGCACACACGGGAAATGGTCTGCACCTTCCTATCAAACCTGGAACACATAGAAGTCTACTTTTATCATCTAATTTTAATTTTCAAGTAGTTTGAAAGTATTGGGGTAATAAGTAACCTGGAGAAGGCCTCCTTCCTGCCTACCATGGCTGAACAAGGACCAGGACCAGGTAAGGACCCAGGCTGTTCTTGATGACCAGTCAAACTGGAACAACAAATTTGCGATGCCCCTTTGTGGTGTGTATGTGTGTGTGTGTGTGTGTGAGAGAGAGAGAGAGAGAGAGAGAGAGAGAGAGAGAGAGAGAGAGAGAGAGAGAGAGGCAGACAGACTAAATTTTTCATGGCCATATCTCAATACTTAATCTGGACAACTAAAATTGGTGTTTCCTGGCAGCTCTTCTCAGTTCTTCTTACTATGGGGCCTGGATAAGCTCTTTTCTGTGCACCATTGTGTGAGACACTGACTTTTACGCTGACAGAACATTTTCAAATGGTATTCTAAATAAAACTGCAACAAATGTTAACATAGCTTCATACTTATTCCTGACTTGACAATCCCCTTAAAGGTTCTGAAATTAAAAGGGAAAATGAGAAAGAGGAAAACCTGAAGAAACTTTGTAAATTCACTTGCTTTTAGTTATTTGCTTTTGCAAGGGTTCGTGGTTCACTAAAGAGAGGTACCCCAGACTCAAATAGTACCCAATAGCAAAGAGCGCTTATTCTGCAGAAATCCAGCTCACAGGGGTCCTCCAAACATCAGAATCAAAGACAAATGTGCACTTCCCAGGCATCATTTAAAGCAGAGTAGGGGAATTGCAAGGTAGGCGTAGATGTCCTTTAACTTGATTGGTTGGCTATCTCTAGGGGTGTCTCCGATTGGCTTGGGGCTCTGGAGACTTTGTAGAACCTTTGCTGGGGACCTGGAAACTTGCTGACTCATTGCTTTTGCCGCAGACCAGGTGGTGGGACAGCTTCTGATTGGCTGCCTTCCCAGGGTGTGTGTGTGTGTGTGTGTGTGTGTGTCTGTGTCTGTGTGTGTGTCTGTCTGTGTGTCTGTGTCTGTGTCTGTGTCTATGTCTCTCTGTGTGTGTTTTCAGTTACTTGTTTTGCTTCCTTCAAGATTCTATTTTACAAGTTTAATTGTGAGCATGGAGAAGTGGCTCGGCAGTTATAACTGCTTCTCGTTCTTATAGAGGACTCTAGCTGGGTTCCCAGCACTGGCTACATCACAAAGCCAGGCCCTAAGCCAGGGCTGATGGCCATAAGGAAACACAAAGCTAATACCCAGCATTTCTCAGAAACTCTGAGTCTTAGGGTTTCTGTTGTTGCAATGAAACACCATGATCAAAAAGCAAGTTGAGGAAGAAAAAGTTTTTTTAGCTTACACTTTGACATTGAAGTCTACTGTAATTTTAACATTTTAAAAACCTATTTTTAATCATGGTTCTTTTTTTTTTTCTTAAAGAATTTATTTATTTATTTTGTGTAAGTACACTGTAGCTGTCTTCAGACACCCATATGAGGGCATCAGATCTCATTATGGATGGATGGTTGTGAGCCACCATGTGGTTGCTGGGACTATGAACTCATGACCTCTGGAAGAGCAGTCAGTGCTCTTAACCACTGAGCCATCTCACCAGCCCTTTAATCATGGTTCTTAAATAATTTAACTTCTCTTGTAGCCCACCACCCACCAGAGGTAGTGGAAAAGAAAGGATACAGGGAAAATGGACTGTTTAGTATTAAGGCGGTGTAGCAAAAAGCTACACACAACAGAAAGGTTCTTTGGAGCAACTCCCATCTGTGTTGTCTGGAAATAAGCAATTCAGTTCACAGGTCAGCAGGAAGTGGCAGCTCAATCCAGTCACAAATACTTCACGGATACACCGGCAGTCTAGTTTGGTAGAGTCGTGTTACCAACAGCTGTGACACAACCTAGCAGAGACAGTCAGGCCTCAGCCTCTGCTTGAGTCACCAGGAAGGACCCATAGGGACACCAGGAGAAGTTCTTAGCTGTGCTTCTCTCAGGGAAGCAAAGATCAACAAAGATGCAAGACTTACAAGCATTGCACAGCTAGCTGTATCAGCAAAGCCAAGCTCTCTCTCCATCCTATTTATACCCCCCAGACATCATGTGTCCTTCACGTGGCTTGTCTTAGCATGAGCATCCAATCAGCCTGAGTTGGCAGAAGCAACAAAAAATGCAGTACCCCACCAGAAGTGTGTTTCTCTCTATGGAGTCCTAACAAATGCAGCTCAACTACGCAATGTAATGTGGACCAATACAAGTGTGTTGTTAATAAAGAATCCTTCATCAGGCTGGAGAGATGGCTCAGCGGTTAAGAGCACTGACTGCTCTTCCAGAAGTCCTGAGTTCAACTCCCAGCAACCAAATGGTTGCTCACAACCATCTGTAATGGGTATTTGATGTCGTCTTCTGGTATGTCTGAAGACAGCGTACTCACACACATGAAATAAATGAATAAATCTTAAAAAAAATATTAAGAAAAAAATAATCCTTCATCATGTGTCCTTTCACATGCTTGCCTTAGAACATCCTCTCTCCTGTGTCTGCTTCAGGGAAACATTCCTTCACGAGTCTGCCTGAACTTTTCACACCTGTGTCCACTTTCATGTGTTTGCCCCAGGATAACACCATCCAACTGACTTTCCAAAGAACCCTTACGTTTCCGCTTCAGTCCACTGCTGAAGGAAGACAGGGCAGGCACCTGGAGGCAAGAGCTAATAAAGAAGCCATGGAGGGGCACTGCTTGATAAATAAAGATTTATTTATTTCATGTATGTGAGTACACTGTCTTCAGACATGCCAGAAGACAACATCAAATGCCTATTACAGATGGTTGTGAGCCACTATGTGGTTGCTGGGAATTGAACTCAGGACCTCTGGAAGCTGGAGCTGGCTAGCTCCTTATGGCTTCCTTATAGAATCCAGACCCATCAGTCCAGGGATATCATCACCCACCATGGCCTGGGCCCTTCTCCATCAATCACTACCCAAGAAAATGCCTTACAGATGGATTTAATTTTTTTTTTTAATTTATTCTTTGTGAATTTCACCTCATGCACCCCAATCCCATTCATCTTCTCCTTCCTCCATATCTGCCCTCTACTCTCACAAACTTCCACCCAAAAGAAAACAAAGTAAAATTTAAAAGAATTAAATTAAAAATAAATAAATAACACCTCACTATAGAAGCTGTGGTGTGTCCCCATGTGTCACACAATATACCCTTTGTCCCAAACAGCTTTACTTGCAAATGCTCATTGCAAAGAGTCATTAGTCTGGTTTGATACCTCTGGCTTCTGCTATTCTATCAGTCCCAGGATCCTCACTGGGACTTCTCTTGGACATCTTATTGTTGCCCTGTGTCATGGAGCTCTTGCAGCTTTGGATCCGCAGGACCCACCCCTTCATGCACTCCAGCAGTTCATAGATGGGGTAGATGTTGTGGTGGGCCAGCTCAAAGCCCTGGATCTGGGCCTGGGTGGTAGCTGAGTTGGTCAGCCCACCAGCTCTCCTGTGCCTGTGCCACTAGAGGCCAGCTCTTCTGCTTTGCCCAGGTAGGAGCAGGGCCAGTTCTCCTGCCTGCAGCAGCTGGAAAAAAGAAAACAATGGACTCTCCTGCACCCACACCACCAGGGCCAGCTCTCTCTTGCTTAGGCCTCTAGGACTGCTTCTACCACACTGCCAATTCGAGGTGTGTGGCTTTTTTTTTTTTTTTTTTTTTTTTCCTGAATGTTACAGTCAGCAAGGGGTGGGGCCATTTTCTTGTCCCCATGTCTTCAGGGCCAGTTCTCTTCTCTCATGCTGCCTAGACAGGGGTGGGGGTGGGGATGGGGGTGGGGATGGGGGTGGGAATGGGGGCAGAGGCCATGTCTCTAGCACCACCTCTGGGAGGGGTGGGGCCAGCTCTCTCACACTCTTAAAGGTGGATCTTATGGAGGCATTTTGTCAGTTGAGGTTCCTTCTTTCAGGTGACTCTAGCTTGTGTCAAGTTGACATAAAACTATCCAGGATGCCCTGTGTCTCGTGGAACTTATTTATCAGAAAACTGAAGTTTCTTCATTCCTCCCTCAAAGGCTAATCTGCTACACACAAAAGGATATCTACTTCCCATAACCTGGCCTTACTGGGTCAGACACAGATTCCCTCCCAGCAGGCTTGGCTCAGGGACCCTATTCTACCCAAGAAAGGAAAATTTTCCTGAGAGGAGGGATCTACACCTAAGCTTTTAGAAACCCTATAAAACCCATTTGTTTCCCCTGCTAAGCTGCTATTCTCCACCCTCATGAGATGTCCTGTCAGTTTGTTCCGCAATAAGCTTTTCTCTGCCGGTGGAGTGATCTTTTTCAGTGAATTCCCGCACTCCCTTGCAGCACTCATGTTGGGTGGCTCCATGGGATCTGTGGTAGTTTGAATGTGAATGGCTCCCAGAGGCTCTTGGTTTTAAGTGCTTGGTCACCAAGAAGTGGCCCTGTTAGAAAGGATTAGGACATGCAGCCTTGTTAAAGGAAGTGTGTCACTGGGGTGGACTTTGAGGTTTCAAATAGCCCATTGGAAGCCCAGTCTGTCTTCCTGCTGCCTGAAGATCCAGATGTAGACTGCTCAGCTACCATGTCTGCCTGTGTGTTGCCATGTTCCCAGGTATGAGGATATTAAACTAAACTTCTGAAACTGTAAGCAAACCCCAATTAAATGTTGTCTTCAATAAGAGTTGCCATTGTCTCAGCAATAGAACACTAAGACAGGATATGACATCCTCTTCTGGACTTTTCAGGCTCCTGGGTCACGTGAACACACTCTACACAGATGCACACATATACCCAGAAACATATTTTAAAAATAATAAATAGTAAAAAAGTTAAATTGAGGATTTGTATAGATTGCTTTGACTTGAGATAACTTAGTCCCTTAAACTTTGCGATGGCTATTCTTGGTTGTCAACTTGAGTTACTTCTGGGCTTTTCCACCCAGGCTTCTTTGTTCCCTGAAATAACAACTCTTTAACTATTTGATATTTAACTATTTAACTAATAAATGCTTAGGGCATAGGCTTCAACTTGTTCTGGGACTAGCTCATAACTCAGTTATCCTTTTAATTCTAAGCTGAGTTCAGTTATGTGGCTGGTTTCCTCTCCTCATCTTCTTGTGTCCCTCTCCTCACTGTTTCCAAGGTGAATCTCTCTCACCTCTGGCTATTTCCCAGAATTCTCTCTATCCCTGCCAGATGTTCCACTCCCTCTTGATTGTTTTATTCCCTGCTGGTTTTAGGTACTGCTTTGAACTAGTATTTCTTCACTATGCTTTCATTTAGAGTGGTAATGTATATTCTACGTTATGTGAGAAGTAGGTGATCTGTTCTTTTTTATTTTTATTTAACAGGGGGTTACAGTTAAGAGATTGCTATTTGCCTCAGATACTTTGAACTTTGGACTTTTAAAACAGTGTTGAGACTGTGAAAGATTATGGGGACTTTCAAAGTTAGATTGAATACATTTCATTTTGATATCACAAACCTACTGGCGCCAGTGATTGGAATGTGGTGGCTTGAAAAAACATGTATCCTGACCACACCCCAACCAGGCTTAGTCATAGGAAGTGGCACTATTTGGGAAGGATAAGGAGATGTGGCCTTGTTGGAGGAAGGGTGTCACTGGGAGTGGGCTTCATTTGAGGTTTTAAAAGCTTAAGCCAGACAAGATTCATTGTATTAGTTTGGTGCCTCTGCAGAACCCTGACTATACAGGCCTCTTGGATCTTACCAGCTTTGAGAAGTTTCCTGACATTATTTTTTCAAATTTCCTGTGTTTCTAAGTATCCATTTTTGTCCCTGTGACTAAAGACCCATTTCATATATACTTACTTAGTTGTGACTAACCCCTCTCCACCTCTCCTCATCCCCACTTAACCTTTCCCTCCCCAGTATTCCTTCTTCTCTTTCATATAATAAACATTTGCAATTTTCAATTCGGTGTTTGTATTGCCCTTTATAGAATATTGTCAGGAACAAGCAAAAGAAATGATTTTAAGTGCTACCATTTCGTTTTCAGACTCTACTTAATCATAGGGAGAAACTAAATTCAAGGCCCCAGGCCCTAGGAGAGGTGGGGACTTCCCTATAGCTGAACAGCTTCAGTTGTAAACAGCTGTCTGAGTCTAGCCATCTCAAGGACAATTTCTTCATCTGCTGTCAGAGTCAAAAAAAGCTCATGTTCCCAGGCCTAGAAACGAACACCTACTCCACTCTCCAAATGTTTTTAATGTTTTTAATTTCTGGCCAGGCAGTGGTGGCGCACGCCTTTAATAACCCCAGCACTTGGGAGGCAGAGGCAGGCGGATTTCTGAGTTCCAGGCCAGCCTAGTCTACAGAGTGAGTTCCAGGACAGCCAGGGCTACACAGAGAAATCCTGTCTCGAAAAACAAACAAACAAACAAACAAAAAAAAAAAAAAAAAAAAAAAAAGAAAGAAAGAAAGAAAAGAAAAAAATTTTCTGTTATCTAAACGTAGGTGCATAAGTTGTAAAGATATATAACCTGTTACACCTTAATTAACTACATGCAGCTGAGTCGCACCTTTGTCACTTTTCCATCATTCTGAGCTCCGCACCTAACCTAATGTCTAGGAGAATGAGTTAAGGACCTTGAAGCCAGGTGTCCTGGATATAGCCCAGTCTCCAGTGGGTACTCCCTTGCTTAATTCACAATGTCAAAACCACAATTGGATAACACTGCAGTTCCTCCCAGCTCCCCTCTCGCTCATGTTATCTCGAACTCTGAGCCTCTAGCTGGGCTGCGGTCACAGAAGAATGACCAACTGAATTCACCCGAGAGCGCCAGAGCTCAAAAAGACGGCCTCCTATGTCAGAAGCGATCCAATCCCGCCCTAGCTCCGCCCCAGGCCCCGCCCACGACCCCGCCCAGACACCGACAGATCCCGCGGAAATTCTTGGGCAAAGCGGAGTCTGCGCTGTTGGGAGAAGACCTTTGTGCGCCTGCGCGGCGACAGGTCCGGCGGACAGTTTGAATTTTGGCTCTGGAAGTTGGTTTCACGATTTGGCGTTTGGGTCGTAGTCTGTAGGTGCACTCGGTCCCCAGCCGCAGCGCAGGCTCTTCGCTCCAGACTCCGAGAGGTCGCTGGCTCGGAAGCCGCCCGAGGAGGCATCGCTTAGCAGGTTTGGGGAGCGGGCGGCGCGGAGGGTCGGCCCCCGCCTTCCCCGACTGCGGGTTCCAGCCAGGCGCGGCCAAGCTGGGCCTGCGCAAAATCGTAATTGTCACGAGGGGTTGTTTTTGCCAGTTTTGTTCTTGGTAGCTTCATGGCGTGGTTCTCAAGCATAAACTTGACGATGTCGCGTCGCTATGTCCAAAGATTGGACACGCTTGCTCAGATCGGCACCTTTCCACTCATCCTCGCAAGGACCTTTCCTTCCTCCAGCCTATAGGAAGATGGCAGCTCTGGTTTAAGGTGCCAGGATTGCAGGAACCTCCAAGACACGTTACCATTGTGTATTTGTTAGATACTGAGTTTTGTAGAGTTGAGAAAGAAAGAGAGAAAGAGAGAGGGAGAGAGAGAAAGACAGAAAGAAAGAAAGAAAGAAAGAAAACACGATTGTGTGCTTTTCAGAGTTGTTTACTTGTTGATATTTTTAGATATTGAAAGTGAGCAGAAATTTGGCTTTACTTTCTTTTTAAAAGCGTTTCTCTATGTTTTATTTAGACGCTTAAAGGATGGCCTCAGATCTAGAACAGCTATGCTCTTATGTTAATGAGAAGATTGAGAATATTAAGAAAATTCTGTCGATAAGAAATCTTGGTAAGCAAAACAGACTCAGATTTGGGGTACACACACAATGCATCTTGATTATTGTTTTTGCTGTGGTTTTCTCTTCATAAGGTAATTTTAGATTTCCAATAGTGATTTTTTTTTCAAAACACTCCAGTGTCAGATTGTCTTGAATACTGCAGAGGGGCTGTTAAGTAATGGGTGAATATTTCATTTTACTTACATTCTTCTGGGACATAAGGACCAATAATCTCAGTACTCAGGAGGCAGAGGCAGACAGATCTCAGAGTTTAAGGCCAGCCTGGTCTTTGCAGTGAATTCCAGGACATTCAGAGCTATGTAATATGACCCCGCCCCCATTTCCAAGCCCCCCCCCCCCAAAAAAAAACCAAAACGACAAAAAACCTCAAAAATCTCTGAAATTAACTTACCAGTTCATTTTAGTTGTTGTGAATTTAGAGTCAGATAGAATTAGCAATGCAAAATAAGAGTAACACCTGTATCCTCACAGCAATGTAGTAATTGGCATTAATTGTCACATTTAGTAAGTCTTTACATCTTCTTGTCCTTTCATGTAGTAAGCTTTCCAGCCACTTCCTGTAACAGGAACTGTTACAGACTTCGGCCAGAAATGTCTGGCTAGTCCCGTCTGCTTCCACACAGCAAATACCATCAAATTTCAAATATTCTTCACTTACTTGTATTTCATCCTTTGGTTGTTTGAAGCACACATACAACTTTTTTTCTTTTTTCTTTCTTCTTCTTCTTTCTTTCTTCTTCTTCTTCTTCTTCTTCTTCTTCTTCTTCTTCTTCTTCTTCTTCTTCTTTCTTCCTTTTTTTTTTTTTTTTGAGATAGGTTGTCTCTATCTAGGCCTTCAACTCACAAAGATTCTCCTGCCTCTGCCTCCTGGGTGCTGGGATTATAGGTATGCCTAATCACACTGACTGATCTTAACACTTTCAACGTTATTCTTTTTGTTGTTGTTTGTTTGTTTTGTTTTGTTTTTTTGAGACAGGGTTTCTCTGTGTAGGCCTGGCTGTCCTGGAACTCACTCTGTAGACCAAACTGGCCTTGAACTCAGAAATCCGCCTGCCTCTGCCTCCCAAGTGCTGGGGTTATTAAAGGCGTGCGCCACCACTGCCTGGCCCAAAGTTATTCTTAAAACAGTATTTGGTTAAATTTTGTTTACTTACGTATTTAGTGTGTGTGATTGTGGGAGTTGCTCCTTTGCTTCCACCTTGGTCAAAACAAAGTTGTTAGTTAGGCTGGGCAGTAGGTGCCCTTACCTTCTGAGCCATCTTGCTTGTTCTAAGTCACTTGTATTTGTAAGGAGGAAGGAACTTCAGGTTTTCCAGTCCCTCATAAATCTATGAGTCTAGAGAGGTACTAGGTGGTACAGGAAGTGTAAACATACTGTTTATAAATATAAACATCTGTCTTTGCTTCTTTCCTGGCCCCCAGGGTTTTCAGCAGTCTGCATTTTTTGGTTGTTGTTTCTATCTCTGGTTAAGGGTTTTGACTAGCGAGGATGTGTTGCAAACTTATATTACAAATTCCCAAAGCCAGCTGCTGTTCTCTTCAGGCCCACCTTCTCTATACAAACACACTCGAAGGGCAGTCTAAACATATATTTATCTCCCTGGCAATTGAAGGTTTTCAGATTTTCCTTAGGAATATGTCCTCTGGCCAGGTGTCGTTGTGGCACACGCCTTTAGTCCCAGCACTAAGGAGGCAGAGGCAGGTGGATCTCTGAATTCGAGGCTAGCCGTGTCTACAGAATGAGTTCCAGGACAGCCAGGGATACATAGAGAAGCCCTGTCTCACCCCCATTTCCCCACAGAAAAGAATTTGTCCCCTCAAGTAGGTAACAGCCTCACTTGAGATTTTCACTTCTCCATAGTATGGATCTTCTCCATAGTATAGTCAGTTCTTTACTATGGGTATGTAGTCACTGAAACCAGAAGCCTCCTCTCCAGCATCCCTCCACATGTACTGACTTGCCCGACCTGGTGTCTGTGAGTCCCGGCTCCTGTCGGAGCCCGGGCAGGGTTGCCTCTGTCTGACGGATGCTCAGCTCGGCCTCTACATGGATGTTTATTGTTTCTAAAGGTTTTATTGTAATGAAGGAATTTGCCAGAAATAAAAGCTGCAGGAAACACTTTGGGCTTGCCTCTCATTTCCTTCTTTTCCATACTATTTGGAAATGAAAGTTAGGCCAGGCCTGGTGGCACACACCTGTAAGCCCTGCCCTGAAGAAGCCAAGGCAGGAGGATTTAAGTTCCAGGTCAACCTGGGCTACTGCATAACACGAACTTGTTATACATTAACAACAAGACAGACAACTTAAGATTACTCATGGGGACAGGTCTTCGTGAGGAATTTGTCCTTTTTCCTCTCAAATGTTTTTCTGAGTTGTAGGTGTCTGTTCCAGGAGTTCACGTGGGACTTGTATGTTTGGGTTTTATATATACTTTGTTTTCCATTTTCTTTTTATAATAGGCCAAGACCCTGCCTTGAAGACTACCTTAAGTAAAATAGGAGATGAGATCATTATAGTAAATGAGCTTCTAAATAAATTTGAATTGGAAATTCAGTATCAAGAACAAACCAACAGTTCGCTCAAGGTAATACGTCCCTAACATGAAAAGAGAAGGTAATGAACCCAGAAACCCTAATCACCAGGTCATTTGTAAGATTCTTTATAATGTTTATGGTTTTGTAAACTATTAGTTAGTTTGTAAACATTGTGTTCTCAACATAACAAAATTAAGAATGACAGCCATTTCTTTCTTCATGCCAATGGCCAATAGCACAGAACTTTACTAAAAAGTACATTTTCTAAAGAATTCTGTGTAGGTTTAATATAAACAAATGATGCCTTGGGGGAATGCCGAGTAAGAACAACTGCCTTGCACGAGACGTAGGTCCTCACCTTGGTCTTCTTTGCCACCCCAAGAAAGCCGTGTCACCTCTTGTGGTCTCAGGGTTCTCATTTGATGAATAATAGCTGTTTCTTAGCTACCCTCTGTTTTCTCATTTTTATAAAATTTAGGGACACCTCGTTAAAGCAAAGCTTAAACTTCACTCGCATGTGTGTTTTGTTCTAAGTCTGTCTCCTAATAACTTGAGCTAATAAGAGCGTTTGTGTGCTTTCCTAATGAGGAGAACAGTCTGCACGGGGCTTATCTCATGTTGGAGCATTGGAGTCCTCAATGAGCTTGAGAAGAGGGCCTCCAAGGTCCCTCCAGCCGGCAGTCCTTGTCTGCCTCCAAGGTCCCTCTAGCTGGCAGTCCTTGTCTCAGAAGACTTTTTAGCTCTAGGAATGGGCATAATTAAGCTTAATGTAGTCCCCAGTTGAAAATAGTACCAATGAACATATTTACTTCTTGAAAAGAAAAAATGTCATAGATTCAAAATGGAGAAGAGTATTGGTCTGTCAGTTTTCATTTTTCCAGGAACTCAGGGTGGAGATGGGAGCCCAGATGTGTTCACATGATGATTGAGAGGCAGGAGGCAGGAAGCTTTCTCTCTGCATGAGTTCCTTGTCCTAGATTCTAGTAGAAATTAAATAAAATACACATTGTATATACACACACACACACTGGACACATCCACCTCCACATGCTGTATACACCCCCCACACACGTGCTGTACACAGATACATGCTATACACACACTGTATGTACGCTCACACACTGTACACAGACACCCACACACAGACACTGAGACACACTAAACGAAAAACCTAAACGTAAAACTCAAAATTCAGAAACATGAAAAATGCCTCTCACCTGGGTTGACTGTCCGCTCTGGTTCTGCTGTAGAGGCTGCACTGGGGGTCGTGTGCTAACTCATTCAGAGCAGTTTGCTAAATTGAAAAACATCAGTGTTTCATCTGTTTCTTAGCTGCTTCCCAAGGCTAACATGTTTGGGAAAGACTTAAACTTCATTTCAGTGTCACAGTTATAATGTGGTTGGTTAGTGCTCGTTCTCACGCAGTAGAGAAAAATGCCATCCTCTAGGGACAGCCCTGTGTTGCTGTATTTGGCGCTTCCAAGGGCTGAGTGACATTGGTCCTTCCCAAGCTTGTGTCTTACGTCACACATCACATATAGAGGAAGAAGTATTGTTCACAAGCATTTTTAAAATTTAGGAGCTCTGTGAATCTCTTGAAGAAGAGTTTAAAGACGTGGACCATCTCAACGAACACATTCCTTCCTGTTTGCCTCGAGTGACAGTGACTCAGAGCTCGTAAGTATACTTCTGCTGATTCTTGCTGTCTGGAGGTATTTGTGGAAACAAATATCCCAGTCATTTTCTGTCACGTACTTGATTTTTTAAAAAGTGATCATTCAGTTTCTTGAATCTTGCAGTAGAGGCCATACTTCCCCTGTCTTCCCCAGAGTCCTCACTCCTTCAGGCTTTGGCCAGGCTGTTCTTCGCTGTGAGAATAGCATAGGGTGTTCAGGACATCACTGATTCCCCACTAGGCAGTCTCCTGCCTTCTGCTAGATTGACAGTGAAGGTCTCTGTCATCACCAAGATTTTGACCTCTAGGTAATATCTCCTTTGACCCTTGAGAACCAGGGTAACCACTGCCTTTAGGGTAAGATAGGCTCTGTGAGCCCTGAGGAACAACTGGAGAAGCCATCAACTTCACCCTTGCCATTCTCCCAGCAACCCTTATGTCTGGCATTTAGCTATCACTACCATCCCTCTTGTGAGAATGGTGGCTTGAAGGTTGCAAGGGGCTAAGTGCTTCCTGAGTTCTGTGTCTGTCTCCCTTGCTCACCCACTTTGTTCCTGGATGCTGTTTCCATACTGACCTGTTTGCTTGGCTGTCATTCTGCATTAGATGTGGTTGTGTCCTCTCCCTCTGTCCCTCCTGTGCTTCTGCTTGCCTGACCCCAATTGTCAGTGCTCTGAAGTGTCCAGTTCTGGTCTTGACATCTAGTTCTGGTGTTCTTGAGGCCTGCTGGAAATCTGGTGAGGGAGCTGTTTTCTCTCAAAGTTGGCAGGTCTAAGACTGAACTCAGTGGCTCTTTTGTTATCTATGTTTCCAACCTATGGGGTTTTGTTGCCTAGGCAAACCTATGGCTTGATTGCCTACCCTAGGTAAACCTATGGCTTGTATTACCTAGCCTAGGCAAACCTATGGCTTGTGTTGCCTAGGTAAACCTATGGCTTGTGTTGCCTAGCCTAGGCAAACCTATGGCTTGTGTTGTCTTGGCAGGGTCTTCTGTCTTCACAGTTTTTGTTCTCCCGGCTACCAGCTATCCAGTATGACTCTCGGATTTGTGTCTTTTCCTCTGCCTTGTTCACATTGCCTGGCTCTGAATAAGATCTTCTCTCTATCCTTTTTGTCTATAAGAGTTTCTCTGTTGTGCCTCCACCTCTCCTGGACTCCCATCTCTACTCCATCTCTCCAGTTCTGACACCAACATTGTTTCTATCAGGTGCTTTCAGCAGGTACAAATGTTCCATAGCTTGATTTTTAACTTTTAATTTTGGAAGTATAGCATATATAGAAGAGTGATTATGGTAGTATATGTTAAAAATTGAAGAATAGTAAATCATTATCTATATATGTATGAACTAAATTGAGAATAGTACCTTAAAATCCTTCTGATGGAGCCTCTGTCTGCAGTAGAGGTAATCGCTGTTCTGGCCTTGATAATGCTTAGGATTTCCCTACAAGGAGAGAGCACTGCTGAAGAAAGTCATGGCTGAGTGTTAGGGAAAAGAGGCCTCGTGGTCATGAGTCAGACTCTAGAGTGGGCTAGACAGCGGATAGTCAGAGGAGCGTGGCCACCATAACAGAACTGCCGTAGCCCAGCTTCAGGTGTCCAGCCAGGTCAAAGCTGATGTTTTGAGTAGGTTGAAGTGGACACGGGCCGCCAGGCATGTGGGAGTTACCAGGCGTATCTTTAGTTCATTGTCAAGAAGAAAAAGTTCAGGGGCGATTCGGCCAGTTTAGTGGTGGAGGTCATGTGGGCATTCACCAAAGTATGACACCATGACTTTGTGTGTACTGTAATTCCTGCTGTAATTCTCCTGCACAGCCAAGACAGGGATCCAGGCTCTATGACTGCCCACAGTGACCTGTTAGGTTTGTTATGCCCAGGGGCTGATCCCCAGCTGTTGTCTTCCCGGGGAATTCCCCTGCTTCTTTCTGTGTTGGATCTATATTTTCCTGATATGGTATTTTTTTTTTTTCTTGGTATAGTTCATGCATTATGGCAGCAGATGTCTCTTCTGTCTGGGCAGTAAAACAACCTAAAAGCTACAGTGCATTTCTAGACTACATTTGCTATAGAACAAGTTCAAGGGTGGCCCATGGTTCTGGCTGAGTCTGCAGTAGCTAGTGACATAACGGTAGCGACTAACAGAATACACTAGGGTACACACAAGATGACTGGTGTTTCCGGGTCCAGAGCTAGGGAAATGAAGAAGAAAAGCTGTTTGGAGTTGAGCTCAGCTTTATACATGGTGATTTTGAGAAGCAAATAGGAATACTGGTGAAGGTGTGTGGTGTACATTCTGTGTGTGACATGGTCAGGTATATACATGGAAACAGCCATCCTCTGAAGATTTGCAAACTTAATTTTCAAAATCCCTCTTATAATTGAGATCTTCATAAGTAAGGGGTAGGGATACAAAGAAAAGTTGGCTATAAAACTATTAAACAAGGATATGCCGCACACTTACAGATTTTCCCCCCAGTTTAAAAAACATGTTCAGTCTGCTGCTTAATTCTGACACTTGCCTGTCTGCATGTTCATCTCCTCTATAGGGTTCACAAGCCAGATCTGGATCCTAATGAGTCAGTTAAAGTTGAGGAGCCTGTACTGCCAAAGAAGCCTCCCAGAGAGCAGAGAGTTATTAAGGAAATGCACTTTATAACCACGGACGAGTTCAATGGTGTTCCTGCGTAAGTACTGAGTGTAAATTGTAATTTCAACTGTAGTGTAATTTATCTCAATGCCTGGCCCCTTAAAGGATTCCAGTTGTTAGTCAGCTGGCTCTTTAAGAACTCTTAGTTGTTAGAACTACTTGTCTCTGTGATGTTAAGTGTTGGTTGCCTCTTGGATTTCTGGGAACAGGATCAGATATTAAAAAGCCAGCAGAGGTGAGGAGAATTGGGCTAGCAGAGCGAGAGGAGAGGCACTTGGTGCAGAAGATGTCATTAGGACACAGCTGAGCCAGGAGAATGTGAGCTTCGCAGATAGACCTGCTGCTGGTACTGGGGAACTGGGAGCAGGGGCTGGTTAAGTGGACTGTTGGCAGACTGAGGAGGACTGGGTGGGAAAAACATTTGAAGGGGCTGAGCTGGAAACTGGGAGGAGTGGTTAAGAAAAAAAATTAGATTCAGGGATCTCTTTTTCCCCTCTATTCTTTATCTAGTGTCGGGGTGAAACAGGAGTACAG
The DNA here is from genome assembly GCF_011762505.2 of Arvicanthis niloticus. Classification (NCBI taxonomy): domain Eukaryota; kingdom Metazoa; phylum Chordata; class Mammalia; order Rodentia; family Muridae; genus Arvicanthis; species Arvicanthis niloticus. Next base: position 15,344,027 of record NC_047671.1, read on the forward strand.
GGGAGTGAAGGGTGGGACAAAGAAGAACACATGAAGCAGTGAAGACCAGCAACATTCAACCAGGCTTTCTGACTTACCAGTCGTGTGTCTTGATTAGTAGTGTGTTGAAGTAAAAAGGCTGGAAAGTGTGTCAGGGTCTCACTGTGTAGTCCTGCCTGGTCTAGAATCCTTATGTAGACCAGGCTGCCCTCAAACTCATAGAGATCTACCAGTCTCTCCTCCTAAGCACTGGGATTAAAAGTGTTTGCTCCCATGACCAGCTTGTACTGTCACTTTGTGATTTCATGCTTACCACTTGTAGAAACTTCTGCAGTTTAGGTGTGTTCAGTTTGCAGGGAATAGTGTCATCAAGGAAGAAATACATTTTTCAAAGGAAAAGTTTGTGTGATGATTTTTAAAGAATAACTACATACATTAGAACATTCAGCTCTAAATGACATGTAGCAATCAAATCCCTCTCCTCAGACTGGAGAGATGGCTCAGTGGTTAAGATGGTTCTTCCAAAGGTCCTGAGTTCAATTCCCAGCAACCACATGGTGGCTTACAACCATCTGTAACAAGATTGGATTCCGTCTTCTGGTGTCTGAAGACAGCAACAGTTTAGTCACATACATAAAATAGATAAAATAAATCTTTAAAAAGAAAAATCTCAGGGCCCAAGGAATCCTGCATGAGAGGAGGTTGAAGTTTAAGAGCCAGAGGGGATAGAGGGCACCAAGAAAACGAAGCCCTCTAAGTCTACATGATCAAAGCACATTTGAACTCACAGACTCAGTGAGCATGTGCAGGTCTTCATCAGGTCCTCTGCATATATACTGTCTCAGTTTGGGTTTTATTGCTGTGAAGAGACACCATGTCCAAGGCAACTCTTATAAAGGCAAATAGTTAATTGGGGCTGGCTTACAGGTTCAGAGGTTCAGTCCATTTATTATGGCAGGAAACAAGGCAGCGTGTAGGCAGGCATGGTCCTGGAGGAGCCAAGAGTTCTACATCCTGATCCGAAGGCAGCGAGGAAGGGACTGCAGGCAGCCAGCAGGATGCTCTTCCCTGCAATGGCAGAGCTTGAGTACTAGTATCCCTCAGAGCCCGCCAGGACAGTGACACACTTCCTTCAGTAAGGCCACACCTCCTAAGAGTGCCATTCCAACCACCACACACATATATATGTATCATCCAGTTTAGTGTTTTTAGGGGACTCCTGAGTGTGTGAATGAGTGAGTCTGTGTGAATGAGTGAGTCTTTGGTTCTTCTGCCTATTCTTGGACTCACTTCTTTCTGTTTGTCCAATTCTAATGTTTCTGTTCTGTTATATTTTATCTTATTTTAAAAAGTAGCAGAAGTAAATCTTTAAATATACAATGTATTTTTATGTATTTATAACATAAATATAAAGTAAACTGAAAAAAGAATAACTACATGCTTTTTTTTTTTTTAAAAAAAACAGGTACATGAAATCCCGTTTAACTTATTGTCAAATTAATGATGTTATTAAGGAAATTAACAAAGCAGTAGTGAGTAAATATAAGATTATACATCAGCCAAAAGCATCTATGAGCTCTGTGAAGAGAAATCTCTACCAAAGGTTTATTAATGAAGAAACGAAGGACACAAAAGGTAGGTAAAGTGATGGCCTCTGAGGGCAGCAGCTGCTGGGGGTTCATAGTGAGAAGTGCAGCTGTTCTAGAAACTGCTGCCCCTAGCGGTTGGCCTTCTACAGCTGTCACCACACTTGGCAGTGTGCCAGGCTCCAGTCCTCACCACACCCTTGTTCCATTTTGTAGACTGACAGAGTTCCTGGCTCATCCGAGGTCTTTCGTTAGCTGATAGAGTTGTGGGTTCCCTTTGATAATTTTTCCACAGAATGTCTGGGTGGGCGGTTAGCGCGTACCAATGTCAGCAGGATGTCTTGTGGCCTTTGTGGATGCAACATTATTTTAGCAGGGATACCATTGCTCTCCATGTTTTGTAGTTGGAGGGACAGTAAGAGGGACTCAGCCGTTCACAAGGGGATGTCTTAAAAACTTACGGGAGAGTTGGCCGCATGACAATTAGAGCCTGCGGGTTTCTTTGCAGGTCGTCACTTCATCGTGGAAGCCGATGTAAAGGAATTCACGGCTTTGAAAGTTGACAAGAAGTTCCATGTGATCATGAACATTCTGCGGCATTGCCAGAGACTGTCGGAGGTCCGCGGGGGAGGACTTACCCGATATGTCATTACCTGAGGCTTTTGAAGACTTGGAACTGATTGGCAGTAGTGTATGGAGGGTAGTCTCGACATTTCATGTGTTTTTAGCTTCTCCATTTCCTGGCCTTGTTTGTTACAGAAAGTAAAACTTTGGATAAAGCATATATATTTTCAAACTGTACTGCCTTTAGGAACGTGGATGAAGCTGGAGCCCATGGTAGCACAGTAAGCCAGAGTCAGAAAAGTCTCCTGTGGAACCCGTGTGTGTAAGAGTGTGGGTGTCATGAGAGCAGAAGGAGGATCTTGAGAAGTACGTGGAGAAGGGGAGCAGAGGGGCAGTGGAGCACTGTGATAGGAGACCAGAAGGAAGGATTATCTGGGAACCAGCCAGGGGAGGGGAAGCAACTGCGATGCCACAAGATACATAAAAGTGTAGTAACTGGACTCATTTCTTTATGTGCTAACGTATAAATTAATTAAAAAATCACTGCCTTTCAGTAAATATTTCAGGCACTGCCCAAAGCACGACTGGTTCTGTTAAGTGCAGATACCATGAGCGTAAGTATCATGTCGGGAACTATAGAGGATACTCAGGCCCTCTGTGGCGTGTTCTGGTTACTGTTTTTCCGCATGCCCGGAGGGAACAGCTTGCCTAAATGCATTCAGAATGAGCCTGTACTGAAGTACAATGAGATGCTGTCATATCATGTACAATATGTATTACAACTTCACTCCTGGTTCCTTGTTCAGAGTTTGTGAAAATCCTTGTAACATCCTAAGTGATAAGGGTGTGTCTTGTGTTGAACCCAATACTCAACTGTAGCCCTCAAATGCCTTTGAAAAATTTCTCCAATCAGAACATCTTTTGCTCTGATTCTAGTGAGGTGATTCTTGGGTGGCTTCAAGGTGGGCACTGGTTACCCAGAAAGACTAAGCCATGATTAGAAAGTTGCAGTTTGGAGCCATTCTCCTGCTCCCGGGGAGGGAGACACCCCTGTTTCACATCTGGCCTCAGCAACTTAGTTGCAAAGGGAGATTTCTTAACTCTAAAGCCAAGACCACTTGGCCAAAGCTGCTAAGTTCTGCTGCTTGCTGGGGCTAGAGATGGTCGATCATGTCGACAGGCTTCATCTTTATCTGTGAGAGCTTTACCATTGGGGAGATTCCTGGCTGGAAAATACATTGATGTGCCAGGAAAGTGGTGCTGCATCCCAACTCTGCATGGACGAATGTTCCTGTGCTGGAGACCTTTGAGGCAGGCTCTTCATCCAGCTACTAACTGATGTGCTTTATGATGCCCTTGGTATGTACTTGTCTTAGAGTTTCGCTGCTGTGAGCAGATACCATTACCAAGGCAACTCTTATAAGGATAACACTTAATTGTGGCTGGCTTACAGGTTCAGAGGTTCAGTCCATTATCATCAAGGCAGGAACATGGGAGCATCCAGGCAGGCATGGTACAGCTGGAGCTGAGAGTTCGACATCTTTGTCTGAAGGCTGCTAGCAGAATACTGACTTCCAGGCAGCTAGGAAAAGGGTATTAAAGCCCACACTCATAGTGACACACCTACTCCAACAAGGCCACATCTCCAAATAGTGCCACTCCCTGGCCCAAGCATATACAAACCATTACAGTACTTAAAGCCAAGTCCACTGCTTCCCTCTTTTTTAAAGTTTTCCTAGCAAAATTACCAATCTCCTAACTAGGGGGTTATATTAGTCAGGGTTCTCTAGAGGAACAGAAGCAGTGGGATGAAAAAAGTACATATATGAATTTTTAAATGTTACATCCAGACAGTGGGGTCTCCACAGATCACTAAAGACCACCAGGAGAAGTCTTTATTCAATATCCGGCTTGGATTTCACCAACCTCTCAATGCAGTGGGTGGGTATGGAAGGTGCTGAGCTGGTGTCAGCCTTGTCTTTTTATACAGTTTAAGCAGGTCAAGGGGCTTTCCAACTTAGCAGTTACATGATTGGTTGACATTTCAGAAATCATAGCTTGCACAAATTATAGCTTAGCTATCGAAAGTTTTAACTTGCTATGTGCAATTGTGGTTAACTTGAGTCATTGCCCAAGGGTGGGCATTTCCTGGTACCAAGGGTAGAGTGGCTGTTGATTGTTGTTGTCTTAGTTCCTGGATCAAGTTGTTGTCTTTCCGGTTACTAAGTTCAAACTAAGCTGGGCAGTGGTGGCGCACACCTTTAATCCTAGCACTTGGGAGGCAGAGGCAGAGGCAGGTGGATTTCTGAGTTCAAGGCCAGTGTGGTCTACAGAGTGAGTTCTAGGACAGCCAGGGCTACACAGAGAAACCCTGTCTCGAAAAAACAAAACAAAACAAAACAAAAAAACCAAAACAACAACAACAAAAAAACCCTAAGTTCAAACTAAGGACATGCTGGACATAGATGTAGTCAGAGCACAAAGTGGAATTAGCTAGGCTGGGTACTTTAATTCGGTATAACAGTAACTTTTAAATTTTAAAATAGATATAACGGCTAAATCACACCAGAGAAGCTGTGAAGCCAACAGTTATTCAGTTCTTGAAACTGGTTGCCTCAATGGTCAGAGTGGTCCTACAGTATGAAGAGACAACATCCGGTAGTTAGTCTACAAGCTGGGCAGCCTCAGTAGTCCAGACTGCCAAGAGCCACTGGTCCCTAGTCCATGCTGTACACTTGGAAATGCTGGTGGAGAAAGCAGCAGCAGCAATAAACCAGTTGAGAGGCAAGAGAGAAGATAAGCTGAGCAAAAGGCAAGATGGTGTTCCTGCTGACATCCTTTTTATATCAGGACTAGCAGAAGGTGCTGCCAGGGTGGGCTTTCCCACATCAGTCAGGGCAATCAGGACAGTTCTTCAGGTAACTAATCTGTGGCCAGTTGCTATTAAAGCTAACCGTAATAGGCCATAGGAACTTTGATTTGTAGCTGTCTTAGTGTTTCCTTGCTGTGAATAGATAATATGACCAAGGCATCTCTTATAAAGGAAAACATTTCATTGGTGTTTGCTTACAGTTTTAGAGGTTTAGTTCATAATCATGGTGGGAAGCGTGGCAGCATGCAGGCAGACAGGCAGACATGGTACTGCAGGAGTTGAGAGTTCTGCCTCTTGATCTGAAGGCAGCCAGGGGGAGACACGGCGCATAGTATTTAAGACTTCAAAGTCCTGCCTTCACATTGAAACACTTCTTTGAACAAGACCATACCTCCTAATAGTGCCAATCCCTATGGCCCAGCATTCAAACACATGAGTCTGTGGAGGCCACTCCTGTTCAAACCACCATATTCCACTCCCTGGCCCCCATAGGTTATATCCATAACATAATGCAAAATGCACTTAGTCCAACTTCAAAAGTCCTCATAGTCTATCACAGTCTCAACAATGTTAAAAATCCAAAGTTCACAAAGTCTCTTCTGAGATTCATGCCATCTCTTAAATGCAATCCCCTATAATATCAAAATCAAGGCAGATCTCACACTTTCAATATACAGTAGCACAGGATATACATTACTATTTCAAAATCTAGGGAAGGGAGCACTGAGGAAGTGCCAGCTGGGCAAACTCCAAACTTTGCATCTTCATGTCTGATGTCAAAATGTTCTTCAGATCTCCAACCCCTTTTAGCTTTGTTGACTACAGCACACCTCTTTCTCTTGAGCTGGTCCTACTATCAGCTTTCCTTGGCATGGCATCTCTAACATTTTAGGGTCTCCAAGGCAATTCAGGCTTCACCTTCATGGCTACATGCAATGACCTCTCTGGGCCTCCATGAAGGACACCCCTGTTACATATCTGGCCTCAGCAACTCAGTTGCAGAGAGATATTTCTTGACTCTAAAGCCAGAACCACATGGCCAAAGTTGCCATGTTATGCTGCTTGCTGGGGCTGGAATATGGCCCCGTTGTTCAGTTAGATCTTCACCAGCTGTCTGGTTTTCATCATTTCCTTCAGTGCCTAAGCTTGGATGTCTTGGAACTTGCTCTGTAGACCAGGCTCACCTTGAACTCAGAGATCTTGCATACCTCTGTCTTCTAAGTGCTGGGACTAAAGGTGTGTACCACCACACAGGACCTAAAATTTCCCCTAATTCCTTTTCATTATAGATCATTATAAGCATGGCCACCCTGCCCCAAGATCTGGATTAAAATCTCGTGTTGATCCAGAACAAAAGCATGTTGGCTTCGTGCCTCAAGTTCTGGATCAGGTGCGCCCTCCATTTCCATTTCCGGATTGTACTTCATTTCAGATATAGGCAAGCTGACAACCAGGAGTAGCCATCACAGAGCCAAGTAGGATGGAAGTGTGAGTAATCTGGGGGCCCACTAGATAAAGGGTAGTCTTGTAGGACTTTGCTTTTAATCAGGGGGCTACCCTAACTTTAGCTGGTGTTAGCATTGAATTGTGCAATGCCTAGCTGGTATCCAGGTCTTTGGAGAGTCGATTCCTTTGGGGGAAAAAGCCCTGAACATTTGGGATGAGTATGTGGGTGTATTGTAGAGGAAAACATCTTTTCCTAGTGAAATGAAAATGATAACTTGTGAACAAGTTGAAAGGGGTCACGAGAAAATGCTAATTGGATTGTAAGAACTTTGCCACGTTCCTTTTCTGCGCCTGGGGAGGTTGTCTGGTCTATTAATAGCGTGCCATCTGCTTGCCAGGCTCGTCTCTGTAGTAGAGGAAAAATGTGTACCATTACTGTGATGGCCGGAGGGAATGACAGGCACTGTATGTTCAGACACAGGTATTTTTTTTTACTTTTTATTTTTGTGGTGCTAGGACCCAGGTCCTTACACATGAGAGGCAAGTACTCTGTCAACTGCAAGAAACTTTGGGCCACTTATTTATCATTGTATTTATTTTATCAGTTTGGTTCATTTAAGAATGCAGTGTTGGGGTTCCGGAATTGCCTCACAAACCACATGAACACTGATCTCAGTCAAGCAAGATTATTGAACTCACACCCCAAGACTGACTGGGAAGGGTCACAGAGGACTTGATAGCCAAACTGATGCTGGTTGATTCTTCCGGCAGGCTTTTATAGGAATAATCAAGTTCAGAAGGCAAGGCGGGGAGCAGTTTTACAGTTTGTCTAATTAGACAAAGTATTATCAGCTGACTTAGTAAGTGACGAGGTGGTTAGGGACTTTCCAGAGTACAAAGATAACAGGGTATGAATAATACATAGCTTTAGGACCTTTTTAGGAGAAATTTTCAGTGTCTGCTACAGATGATTACTTCTAGGAAGCGGAGTCTGAGAACTAAACCTTTTTTCACCTTTTGAGCAAAACGGAGACTAAATACAAAATGGCTACAGTTATGTTAAAAGGAGCAGGCCTCATCACGCAGCTGATAAAGTATAATGAGAATAATAAAGGCATTGATTTTAAAAATTACTATTTTCAAGCAAACTGACGGACTACTTATTGTTTTGTGAATGACATTTTTCATTTTAAGAGAAATGTTTGTCCTGTCTCTGCCCTTAGGTCCATCTCTTGCCTGTTCTTTGATGAATGTCTGCTCATAGCGTTCTGTTAACTTCCTGAATAGGCCTATATACACTCCCTTCAACCCATAGGGCACCAACTATAGATTAGAGTAACCATACCATCCAAGTCCAGTCTTTATTTTGGCAGCTTGAGTGACTACAGAAGAGCTGCATTACTAAAAATTTCCAGCCTGGTATGAGAGTCGACCTCCTGGAGGCTGCATAGATACACTTGTTCCTGTCCCTCCTTCCGGCCCCAGCCTATAGCAACTCTTAAAATGCCTCAACAGGAGCTGTCAAAATGGTGCCTCAGCTTGCTGCTGTCATGAGGAGCTGTCCATAGTGGCACCTCTCCTGCCTCAGCCTCCTGCTTTCATAAAATACCACCGCGGGAGCTGTCCAGCCTCCCCTGATCAGCTCCACAGAGATGACCCTTAGCCAAAGCTGCCTGTGGCCAGGAAGGACTTCCCATCCTAACCTATGGACCTGATTCAAGGAAAAGGGAATGAAAAAAAAAGCCACCAATCCCTGAGCAGGAAAACCCACCAGTCTCTGAGCTCCCCACAAAAACCCACCAGTCCCTGAGCTCCCCAAGCTCAGGACTTGAAATCCCACCAATCCTTACTCTGGACATCTCTGAAAAGCTCCGCCCCTAAGAGTTCTATATAAGCCCTGCTCTTTGTCCAATTCCCTACTTCTGGGAGCAGAGGGCAGCCATCCCTAGATTCGTCCCTCCACACTCTGGACCCTCCCAATAAATCTTTCATGAGATTTGCTGCCTGGTGTGACTCTCTCATCAGAAGAAGACAATCAGTGAAAAGAAGGAAGAAGTAAAGCGGGGCTGAGGCTCCCGAGCTCCGAGCTCAGCTGGGGATATTCTCCCCTGGGAGCTGCACGGCCTCTGCTGAGGAGGTATCCTCTCATAGTTGCATGATCCCTGGGCTCCCGTGTCTCAGGATGCCCTTCCTTTGGTATACCTTTTGCCCTCAGTTGTATGGTTCCAGGACACCCTTCCATCCGAGCAGAAACACAGCAGTCCCTCCTTTCATCTCTTGTGTACCCTAGCATTTCTCAATATCATGTATAGCTGGCACCAGGGCCAGGAGGGGTAAGTGGCAGTAATCTTAGCTGAGGATCTGGTGACCTTGCCTCCATGCCTCTGAGGGAACTGCAACTGACCTGATCTTGTGAGGAACTTGTGCAATAATCATGGCTGTTCCAGTTAAGATGATAACTGCTTAATCCCAGCACTTGGGAAGCAGAGGCAGGCGGATTTCTGAGTTCGAGGCCAGCCTGGTCTACAGAGTGAGTTCCAGGACAGTCAGGGCTACACAGAGAAACCCTGTCTCGAAAAACAAAAAAAAAAAAAAAAAAAAAAAAAAAAAAGATAATAACTGCTGTACTGCTGTATCACGGCTGGAGAACTGAGTTCTACTGAAGACCCCCACTCAGGGGAGACCCTCACTCAAGTCTCGGGATGTCATGACCACCCAGAAACTCACAAGACACCAAAACTGGATGCAAGCAGCATGAGGTAACAGGCTTTATTTAATCAGTCAACTGATGGTCAATCCATATCCCAAGCAGGGGCAGAGGAATACAAGACCACCCAGTCAGGGGCGGTCTTATATAGGAACTTACAAACAGGGGAGGGGAGTGAAGGAGTAACCAAGGAAACATAACATAAAAACTGGAAAGTTACAGAGGGACCCAGCCCATATTAGTCAGAATCATGTGGAGAACACCTTTTACGCTTAGTTTCTTTAAGAATGTGGCCTTGCCCTACCATTCACTCAACTATTTTTCAGTTGTCCTGACTATGGCCTTGTCCTGTCATTGTGGTCACCAGTTTTTCACTAGATGACTTATCTTTTCCTTGTGGTCAGCTGGTCCTGGAACCGGCCGATCTACATTCTTGGCTCATTTCAGAGAGAAGTTTTTCATGTCCTTTAAAGAAACACCTAAAGAAAAATCTATTTATATATTATAAAATGATTTGTATAATTTTCCATTCTTCACTACAACACGTAAGAACACACCCTGTGTGCTTGTTCTGGCAATACCCTGCAGAGCCTGATGTCTGGTTTACTCACTGTCTTAGTTAGGGTTTCTGTTGCTGCAGTGAAACACCATGACTAAAAATCAAGTTGGGGAAGAAAGGGTTTATTCAGCTCACACTTCCACATTGCTGTTCATCACCAAAGGAAGTCAGGACAGGAACTCACACAGGGCAGGATCTTGGAGGCAGGAGCTAATACAATGACACCAGGGATGGGTGCTGCATGCTGGCTCATTCCTATTGCTTGCTCAGCCTGTTTTCTTATAGAACTTTTGACCACCAACCCAGGGATGGTACCACTCAAAATGGGCTGGTCCCTCCCCCATCCATCACTAATTAAGAAGATGACTTACATCTAGATCTAATGACAGCATTTTCTCAATTGAGGTTCCTTCCATTCAGATCATTCTAGTCTGTGGGTCAAGTTGACAACAGCCTAGCCAGCACGTTCACTTTACCCCACAACCTGCAAGATTGATGGTGAGGATCCAGAACTTTCAGTTGCAGTGTGTTAGTTATGACATATCAATTTTTATGTGAGGCTAACCTAAAAGCCAGTGGGGAGGCACACACAAATTGATTCAAGGGGCTGGCAAGATGGTTTAGTGGGTAAGAGGGCTTGCTGCCAAACCTGAACTTTGGCTTCCCAAGCATCTACACAATGGAAGGATAGAACCAACTCCAACCAGGTGTCTTCTGACTTCCACACACATGCTCGGCCACACTTATGAACACACACAACAATGAATGTGGCTTTTAATTTTCTTTTAAATTGATTTGAACCTTAGCAAGGGTAGCTACCTGGGGAGACATTTACTCTATATCCCCAAACTCAGTGCTATGAGATCATGTCCAGAGAGTCTGTTGTTTGTTGTTGTTGTTTGTTTGTGTGAGGTTTTTTGTTGTTATTGTTGATATTGTTTTAAGATTTATTTATTTTACATATGTGAGTACATAGTCACTGTCTTCAGATACACCAGAAGAAGGCATAGGACCCGATAACAGATGGTTGTGAGCCACCATGTGGTTGCTGGCAATTGAACTCAGGATCTCTGGAAGAGGAATCAGTGCTCTTAACTGCTGAAACATCTTTCTAGCCTCAGAGGGCCTGTTTTGTTTTTTTCTAGATTAAAAAAAAAAATGAAAGAAAGAAAACAGGGCTGGAGAGATGTCTCAGTGATTAAGAGCACTGACTGCTCTTCCAGAGGTCCTGAGTTCAATTCCCAGCAACCACATGGTGGCTCACAACCATCTGTAATGGGATCCAATGCTGTTTTCTGGTGTGTCTGAAGATAGCAACAATATACTCACATAAAATAAATAAATCATTAAAAAAAAAAAAAAAGAATTCCATTCAGTGCTTGCGTGCAAAGTTTAAAAAAAAAAAAAGAAAACAAACAGATCCCAGGAAGGGGTTTTCAGTAGATTGGTTATTTACCCCAACTCCTATAGTAGGAGGTATTTGAAAAAAAGGCGAGTCCATCTAGCTCCCGGACTAAGTTCCTGCATTAATGGCAGCACCGGCTGGCCAGTGGTGCAGGCCCAGGACCCACGAAAAGTTGGCATGGCTGCTGCCTCCAAGGACTCCATGGCTCTAGGCATGGCCCCTGGGCCAACTCCGCCACACCCATAGGGCTTGGCTTAACCCCAGACAATAACTGCCATCCGCTAGGTAGATAAAATAACCAGTACCTGGTAGAAATAAGACTCTTAATGCTTAAGATTAACCAAATAGATTTATATATCAGCAGATCCTCAATACACAAGATGCCTACACAATTAGAATTGATATCCCAATTATCTAACCTTAATATGACTGACTACCTGAGATTGCTAGAGGGTAACACCTGCCAGCATCTGGCTTCTCCTCTCTCTCCCCCTCTTCCTGCATTCGTCTCCTCCCAACTCCCAGCTCTGCTTCCCTCTTCCCTACTCAATGACAGGGTTCCGCTGCAAATATATTGGGCAGGAAATTTCTGCCACAAACTCCACTGGTGCAAACGATAAACACAAGTCATTGATTGGTCACTGCTTATGTTCTGCACTCCAGGAGGGGCCATGCTAACCAAGCGAGGGCTTTCCAGGAGTCATCTTCATGGAGTCCTGCAGTACGAGAGCAGAGTATTGTAAGTAGCCCCAAGCATGTCTGTTACATTCTGTCAGTTCTAGTTTTTGAAGAAGTTGGTTATTATGTAAGACATTTCCGCCGGGCAATGGTGGCGCACGCCTTTAATCCCAGTACTTGGGAGGCAGAGGCAGAGGCAGGTGGATTTCTGAGTTCGAGGCCAGCCTGGTCTACAGAGTGAGTTCCAGGACAGCCAGGACTACACAGAGAAACCCTGTCTCGAAAAAAAAAAAACAAAACAAAAAAAAAAAAAAAAAAAAAAGACATTTCCCCTTCTAGGAAACAGCGAATTCAATATTCTGAGGGGTCACAACCATGGTCCTGTGTAGCCGCCAGCAGCTGCAGTCAACCGGGTTCACCTGAAAGGAAGGCTGGGAATGAAAGGGGAATGGAGGGCGAGAGAAAACAGGGGGCCAAGACAACATATTCTGATCAAAGCCCCAAGTTTAATATTCTGTTTTCAAATGTAAAGGGGAAGCCCAACCCCCGCCACCACTGAGTGGTGTTCAGGTTGCAGTCTCCACTGGAGAGGTGGGTGAGGGGAAACCATCCTTAATCCCCTCCTTGAGGTATCTCAAGGCAAGCTCAGCAGGCAGTCTATTCTTTTCAGCTCCTGTGGCAGACTGCAGGCCTCCACATCTCCTGGGTCCTATAGTTTGGTCTATTGTGGTAAATGACCTGCTCTAGGCTGGGGGAAGGGCACAGTTCTGCATTGTCCTTCCTGTGTGTTCTGTGTGTCCTTTCCTCTCTGATCTCTCTCTCTCCCATCTCTGCTAGGCCCTTGTTCCTATCTTGGGTACACACTGGCCCCTCTTTCCTTTCATGAGTCCACTCTGTTCCTTGGATGCTCTGATGGATATGCTGTCTGCTTGTTCTGGTTGGTACTGTCCCCTCTACCTTCTCACAGATACTTTCTGGCCTACCTTGTCTCTTAGATATACTTTCTTCCCTTTCCTTTCATAGATAAGCTCCGTCTCCTGGAACTTCTCCAGTTTATTCTGTTCCCCTTTATGTTTCCTGAGTAGATGGGTGTCCCCTCAGATTCTTTTGGTCTCCTCTGTGTCTCAGACTCTGGGCTGACGGCTCATGGAGAACCTTGAGCAGCCTTGCCACAGGCACCAGCCCAGCTGTCTGTCTTCCATCCTGAGTGAGTGTCAGGCTTGCCTTCCATCCAGCGCCAGTTCCCAGGCCTGACTCAACAGGACCTGTGACAATCTGGCTCATTCCCAGACTCACAGAAGCAGCTGGTCACAGGGCATTTGTCTTTCCCAGTAGGTGGGAGGGTTTGGCCATGGGGTGTAGCTTTTCCCAGTAACAACAGATGGAGCCAGCAGATAAACTCCTGTCTCTTCTTGAGTCTGTTTTCTAATCTCCCTGGGAACACTCTGTGGCTGAGTGCCTGCTCTGTCTTGGTTTGTGGTTTGTGGGACCCCAGCCAGCCAAGGTGTTTGTCACTTTGTGCTTGTTTCCTGTCTTAGTCCTCTCTCCTTTCCCAGAGAAAGTATCTTCCTTACTTACCAAGGTAAAGTTTTAGGTCCACACTCTGTTTCTCATGAGCATTAGAGTCTCTCAAATAGGTTTTTACTTAATTTTTTAAAAGACTTTCTCCTGCCTGCAAAACATAAAGCACAGTGTTTCTGCTTTTTGTTTACTGTATCCTTCACGGTACTCCACAGTAGAGGGCGCTGGATAATATTTATTGAATGTACAGTAACTGAAACAGTTGGAAGACTCTGAGGCAAGTGATATCACTTTTTATGCCTCTGTTTTCTCTTCTATATGTAGAAATGGTTGAACAAAAGTGTATTAAGGATCTTTTTTTTTTTTTTTTTACTATTTTTTACTTGACATGTTTATTGTGAAATTAAAGAATATTCTGGCTAGATTATGAAAAATGTTTTTAACATCTCATTATTACATTTTAAATTCACCTTTTAAGCAAAGAATCCAAATTACTGTTTCAAGAAATAATAAAATTCTAAATTATTAATTACACAACTAGAGCAAGATTTTCGTTGACTAAGGACCCTTCTGAGATGTCTTTAGTTTTCTGGTTTATTTTGCTTATTAGATATGGTCTTAGGATTTTTTTAGTTTATTGATAAATCATACCCAGCCATGGTTGAAATTCTGACAGCACTTGATATAAAACTTTTTTTTTTTTAATTTTTTATTTTATTTTATTTTATTTTATTTTATTTTATTTTATTGGTTTTTCGAGACAGGGTTTCTCTGTGTAGCCCTGGCTGTCCTGGAACTCACTCTGTAGACCAGGCTGACCTCGAACTCAGAAATCCGCCTGTCTCTGCCTCCCAAGTGCTGGGATTAAAGGCGTGCGCCACCATCGCCCAGCGATATAAAACTTTTAAAGCATATAGTTCCATGCTAAGGGACTACTTTCCCATCTCTTGGAGCCTTTATTTATAGCCATTGATCAACAATAGCCTCTAGTAAAGCAAGCAGCAAAAGGAAGAATTTCTCAAGACACCAACCTTCTTTCTGATGTTTCAAAGCATGCTGCTCAGATTGTGGAACTAAGGCTACCTGTGATTAGAAAGTAGATACACAGTATAATGCACTTGAAACTGAGACCTATTCAAGTTACACACAAAAGTATGTATACTGTAGAGTGAAAAATTATAAAATTCATTTTATAAAATATATATAGGCTTTTCTCTAAGCCTCACTTTAAAGGATATGGAAAATTTTCTCTGAAGCAAGCTAAAAATGTAGACTGGCCGGTTTCAGGAACCAGAAGAGAGGAACTGCACCCTGCCCCCATCGACTGGTACAGCCTGCTGATGTTCAAAAAAAGTAAAACAACTAATCGTGTGCACCCTCGAGAAAGTTCCCCCTTTCCCCACCCCGTGCATATAAAAACCCTAGACCCTGAGCCGGGGGTCAGTCCCTCTATCTCCTATGTGAGATATGGAGATATGGGCTGTCCCAGAGCTCTGATATTAAACTGCCTCATGTGTTTGCAGCAAGCCGGTTTCTCATGAGTTTTTGGGTGGGTGCTGTCCTGAGACTTGAGTGGGAATCCCCCTTTGGGTTTTTTCAATACGAAATCACAGGACAAGTATGGTGATATATGCTTTTAATCCCAGCATCCAGAAAGCAAATGCAGGTGGATCTCTATGAGTTCAAGGCCATCCTGGTCTGTAGAGTGAGTTCCAGGCCAGTTCAAGGCTGCATAATGAGGCTGATTTAAAAACCAAACCAACAAACAGAAAAGAAATCTCCTTGTCACCACTCAACTATCCTTCACACTGTTTACTGGGGATGGTCTTTTGCCTCTGTGCACTGAAATGCAGTAAATTAGACAGCTAAATCATAAACATTTTTAAAGATGAGATAGGAGCTGGGTGTGGTGGTGCAGGTTTTTAAACCCAGCACTCCGAAGACTAGTGGATCTCTGAGCTCGAGGCAAGCCTGGTCTACAAAGTTATCTCCAATACAGCCAGAGCTATAAAAAACAAAACAAAATGAACAAAACTACAGCAAAAACAACAGCAACAACAAAAAGTGAGACAGATTAAGGATACACACTGACAAGTATCAGCTACATAAATAAGAAACAATACAGATATATCCTTGTACTCTTTGGAGAGAGGACCTGGTTTCACTTCCCAGTACCCATTTCAGGTGCCTTGAAAAACACTAACTCCAGCTCGAGGAGATCGAACATACTCTCCTGGCTTCCTAGGGCCCCTGCATAGACGTGGTATAATATAGTCAGAGCTCTCTAGAGTAAGATAACTTATCGAATGAATCTCTCTTTATAAACATAAAAGGGATTTCTTAGAATGACTCATGTGTTGTGGTCCAGCTAATCTATCAATGGGTGCTTCTGAATGGAAGGTCTAAGAACCCAGAAGCTGTTCAGCCCATGAGGCTGGATGTCTCAGCTGGTCTTTAGTATACTCCAGAATTCTGTGGAGTAGGCTCTGATGTCAGTGAAGAAATGGACCTGCTAATAAGGGCAAAGAGGGAGGCCTCTTTGTCCCATATCTTCTATGTAGGCATCCAGCAGAAGGTGTGGCCTAAATTAGACTTGGGTCTTTCCATCTTAAACTATCTGGATTAAAGGTATATCTTCCCACTTTGAGGAGGATCCA